>NW_021145682.1:2343-11414 GCF_002837175.3 Physeter macrocephalus | reverse complement strand
TGGGATCTTCCCGGACCGGGGCACGAACCCGTGTCCCCTGCATCGGCAGGCGGACTCTCAACCACTGCGCCACCAGGGAAGCCCCCAAAGAACTATTGGCTCTACCTCCTAAACATCGAATCTGTTTCTGTCTATTCATTCAATAAGTATTTATTGAGGACCTACTACGATGTCCAGGCACTGTGGGCTAGGCTCTGGGATAGAACATCGAACAAAAACACTCTCCTTACTTTCTAGCTACAGTCTAATGGATGAACCATGTTGCAATAAGTGCTATGAAAAATAAAGTAGGGTAAGGAGATGGAGAGTGATGGGACAACTTTTTTATTGAGGATGGTCAGGGGACGTCTCTGAGGAAGTCACATCTGAGCAAGAGACCTGAAGGAGGCGAGGGAGTTCCAGGAAGAGGGAACAGAAAGTGTAAATACCCTGAGGCAGCTTCAAAGTCTTCCCATCAAGAGCTTTTGAGGGAGGGGGAAACAGGAGGTATTAGTCAAAGGGTACAAAATTTCAGTTACACAAGATTAGTAAGTCCTGGAGAGCTACTCTACAGCATAGTGTGCCCATAATCAACACTTAAAACATTTGCTAAAAGGGCAGACCTTAAGTTCTTAGCACAAGGTGATGATGATGGTGGTGGTGATAATGATGATGATGGTAGAAATAAAGAGGGCAGGAGGAAACTTCTGGAGGGGATGGATTTGTTTATGGCATAGATTGTGGTGATGGTTTCACAGGTGTATACTTAGGTCCAAACTCATTAAGTTGTATGCAGTAAATATGTGCAGCTTTCTGTATGTCAATTATACCTCAATAAAGTGGTTTTAAAAAAACCAAGAGGCTTTATGATATGGTCCCTGACTACCTCTGCAGCCTCCTTTACCACTCCCCACCTAACACTCTGTGTTCTAGTGTGTTCTAATTCTTCCAGACCCTGACACATAGTTCCTTCTGTCTAGATCACACTCCTCTCTCTTTCTCTGGGGAAGCCTTCCTTGACCCCTTAACTCAGGAGTTCCCTCTACATCCCTGGTCAGTACCCATCCTTTCTCCTTACCACGATTCTTATCACACAGTGTTGCAATGGGATTGCTTGTCTCCTCTCCTTGACTACACAATGCCCGAGGGCGGGGCCCATAGTCTTGTCTTCTTCACTATTGTATCCCCACACCTAGCACAGGGCCAGCATACATACTGCTTTATTGAATAAAACAAGTTGAAGTGCTCAGGGAGAGGATGAGTGATTGCTGGTCAAAATTTGCTGTAGAACAGAGTTTCTCAATCCTGGCGCTACTGGTATTTTGGGCCAGATAATTCTGTTGTAGCAGGGCCGTCCGGTACATCGTAGGACATTTAGCAACATCCCTGGCTTCTACAACACGATGCCAACAGCACCACCCCCTCATCTGTAACAACCAGAAATGTCTCCACTGGCCAAAGAGTTCCCTCGACGGTGGGCAAAACTGTCCCATGTTGAGAACCACTATTATAAAGGGATTCCCATATAGGGCTGCCTTGAATATTCTCTAAGTGTCCTTTCAACCCTAGATTCTGCACTAGGCATTTAGGGAAAGCACTAGGCATTCAGTCAATAGCCTCCTAGGATGGGGCTCAGAAAGAGAGCTGGTTTCCTTATCTGAGCAGGTGGACATGAATGGTAGTGAGGTGTGGAGAGCAGTGAGGAGCGAGGAAGCTTGAGAGGACATTTAGGGTAGGGTTAAGAGTACACGCTCTAGGGACTTCCCTGGTGGCACAGTGGTTGGGAATCCACCTGCCAATGCAGGGGACATGGGTTCGGGCCCTGGTCCGGGAAGATCGCACATGCCGCGGAGCAACTAAGTTCATGCACCACCAGCTACTGAGCCTGTGCTCTAGGGCCCGTGAGCCACAACTACTGAAGCCCACGTGCCACAACTACTGAAGCCCCAGCGCCTAGAGCCCGTGCTCCACAACAAGAGAAGCCACAGCAATGAGGAGCCCGCACACCACGACGAAGAGTGGCCCCTGCTCGCCACAACTAGAGAAAGCCCAGGTGCAGCAACAAAGACCCAACACAGCCAAAAAAATAATAATAAATAAATTTAAAAAAAGAAAAAGAGTACACGCTCTGGAGACACACCGTGCTGGGCTCAAATCCTAACTCTCCCATTTACTTGTTACACAACCCTCAGCGAATTATTCAGGCTCGCTACTGCTCACATCAAGCTCCATCTGCATAATGTCCTTAGCATGTGCCCCATGGCGTGGTTGTAAAGATTAAAGAACATAATACGTGGTATTGAGTGCTCAGTAAAAGATAGCAAGAATAATGGCTGTTATTTTCCTGATAGGTGACAAACAACTCTAAAGCCCTCACTGCACTGCAGCCCCAAACACTGAGGCTGTGTTTCTCACTGGGCAGTCCTTGTGCATCATGGGCTGTCAGCGTCACATCATCCAATGAACTTGTTAAAAGTACGTATTCCCAAATGTGAATTTAGACCTACAAAATCAGACCCTCTGAGGCTGGGAACTGGGAATCTGCGTTTTTAAAAAGAGAGCACCTAAAGTGATTCTGTTGCCTACTAAAGTTTGAGAACCACCGCAGTAAGGACGGCTGGGAGTGATGACCCTGTGCCGTGAAGAATGGGCATGTTATGTTCAGTATCACCTCTGATTTGCTAGGACAGGAAGCATGTTGCCATTTAGGAAAGCCTTCTATTAAAGTTGGCTCAAAAGCCAGCCCCTGCCCTCTGTGCCTCGGCTCTGCTCTCATGCCTGGGTCCTTCACCCACCTGTCTCCTCAGCCAGCCCTTACAAGTGGGTTTTGGCCTCAGTTTCCCTGGCTGGCACTCAGGTCCTAAACTGAGATTGTAAGGACGCTAATCTGTTTCTCAGGACCTCAGGTTCCCTGCCTGGTTCTCAGTGTCCTTCAGAGAGTGAGACTCTAGTCCCTGCACACCTGGGAGCTGAGTGAGGTTGTATCTGAAAAGGCAGGTCCCTTGGGACCAAGATGCCACCACATGCCAAATATTACTTAACTCTGCTCCTTCCAGCTGAGTGTCCTTGGGCAAATGACCTAACTTCTTTAAGCCATCATTTTTATTCATCCGTTACATAGAGGATATTAAAAGAAGGGTTGTTAGGAGGATTCAGTAAGATGATGATTCAGTAAGATTCAGTAATAGCTAAAATTATGGCCCTTCAGAGATGTCCACATCCTAATTCCCGAAACCTGCTATGTTGCCTTACATGGCAGAGGAGACTTTACAGGTATGATTAAGTTAAGGATCTTCAGGTGGGGAGATTAGCCTGGCTCATCCAGGTGGGCTCAGTGTAATCACAACGGTCCTTATAAGAGGGAGGCAGGACATCAGAGTCAGAGATGGAGACGTCAAGACAGAAGCAGATGTCAGAGTAATGCCATTGTCGAAAAGGGGGCCACAAGCCAAGGAATGCGGGTGGCCTCTAGAAGCTGGAAAAGGCAAGGTATGAATTCTCCCCTGCAGCCTCAAGAAATAATGCAGGGCTTCCCTGGTGGCGCAGTGGTTGAGAGTCTGCCTGCCGATGCAGGGGACACGGGTTCGAGCCCTGGTCTGGGAAGATCCCACATGCCACGGAGCAACTGGGCCCGTGAGCCACAACTGCTGAGCCTGCGCGTCTGGAGCCTGTACTCCGCAACAAGAGAGGCCACAACAGTGAGAGGCCCGCACAACACGATGAAGAGTGGCGCCCACTTGCCGCAACTGGAAAAAGCCCTCGCACAGAAATGAAGACCCAACACAGCCAAAAATAATAAATAAATAAATTAAAAAAAAAAAAAAGAAAAAGAAATAATGCAGCCCTGCTGACACCTTGATTTTAGTCCCTTTAGTCCCATTTCAAACTTCAGACTGTAAGATAATATTAAATAAGAACTAATAAATTTCAGAACTGTAAGAAAATAAATTTGTATTGTTATAGGCCCCAAAGCTTGTGGTAATTTGTTTCAGTAGCAGTAAGAAGCTAATAGATGAATGTAAAGCATTTAGCAGATCCTGGCACATAGTAAGCGTTCTCACAATGTTATTGTCTGTATTTTTCTCCCACACTCTTCAGCAGTACATGGACCATCACCTTTGGTCATTACTGCTGGACTGAATCACTGTGTCCTTTGGTGACTCCTCAGAGATCAGCCTTATCACTGTGGCAGTTCCCTCCAACTCCTGTCCCACCAAAACCCTGCTTCCTCCTCCACCCACAGAACTGAGGTCCCAGCCTCGCCGCTGAACCCACCTGAGTTATAACTAATTTTTTAAAACTTCAAACGTGAAGGCCTAACCATGGAGGTATCTAGAAAATGCACTCATCAACAAATACTTAGGGATCATCTAATTTAACACGCTTATTTCGCGGAAGAGAAAAATAAAACTCAGGGAGAAATGACTTATCCAAAGTCACAGAGCAAGTTGGTGGAGGAGCTGAAAATGGAGGCTAGTGTCCCTGCCTCCCAGGGAGGGTTCTCTCTGCCATGCTACACCCTCCACGCTAGCTCTGGTTTGCCTCCAAAGGCTGTGTTTTTTTAAATTTTCTTCTTTTCCCACTCACAGCCAGTCTAAAAAGGGCCCTCAGGATCGCCCACAAAGCCCAACTTAGCTTCTTGACAAACACCTTAATGGCACGGCATTGCCTCTTGGCTGCCACCATCTCTTGAGTGGGTGGAAAGTGCACCAGCGGGAATTCCCTGGCGCTCTGCACGGTGTCCTTGGCCCACTCCCAGGAGGCCACCACAAGCCAGACAATCACCATGCCCAGGGAGGTGGCACATTTGGGGTTTTGGATCAGCCAGACACTGGGATGTCTGAGTTTCCCAATTCTGGGGAGGGTTCCTCCTAAGGCCAGGAGGGTAGCCACGCGCACATTCACTCTCTGAGAAGCGAGGCGCCTTAGTCTTCCTTGCCCTTTCCAGTGCCTTCCTGCAAATCTGCCATCATTTTCTGTCCGATGGGGCTTAACTTATTGATGAGTTTAGAAAAGGGAAGAAGGAAGACAAAGACAGTGGTCAGGCCTTAGTTTCTCAACTGAAATAGGCAGATGGCTGAAGTAGATAACCTCTAAGTAATTATATAAAGTTCTATTACTTTAGTTTAATTGGATTGAGCATGGAGCTGATCCTCACGGCCAGTCTTAAAGTCTAAGCTCCTCAGCACGGCACTTAACAAGTCTCACAGTCTGATGCCAATGCACCTTTCTAGCCTTACCCTCTGACTTGTATGCCCCACCCTTTTATTCCCTACCCCAAGTGCCCCCTCCTCTAGCTACTGATCTACTTGTGTTGCCTGAACACATCCTGCAAGTTCCTTCCTCTCTGCCTTTTTTCATTCCCTCTCCCTAGAAGGCCTTTCCCACGTGGATACTGGATACTGGCCTCTCCCTGATGAACTAATAGATAAATTTCCTTTGAAATGCAACTTGAATGTCACCTCACCTGGGAGGACTATCCAAGGTTAAATGGACTTCCTCTGTGCTCCCATATGCACCCCTTACTTACAGCATCTTTCATAGTACATTATCAGTAGTGTTTTCCATGCCTGTCAGTCCTACTGAACTCTTCCTCATGGAGCTTACAGCCTGGAGAGGGAGGGAAACATGGAAAGACGAAATGTTTCATTCCAACGGTGATAAGTGAAGGAAAAGGAGAAGGTGCTGGGAAAGAAAGTGTGTGACAGGAGATCTAGGCTGTGACGTCAGGGATGGCCTCCCAGAGGATGTGACATCTCAGCTGAGACCTGTGTATGAGCAGAAGAGGTGAAGGTGAAGGTCAAATAATGAGTGCCCCAGGAAAAGAATAGTTTATTGAATTCCTGAGATGGGAAGGAGCCTACCTATTAAGAAAAGAGAAAGAAGGCCAGGGCAGCTGGAGTTGACAGAGAAGCTGGTATAAAAGGGAGCAGAGAGGGGGGAGGACTCGGTGATGCAGGGGCTCAGAGGCCTGATTAAGCAGCCTGGGGGGTTGCTGGGTACAAGGGACTTATGACACTATTTGTTCTACTTTTGTGTGTGTTTGAAATTTTTCCATAATAAAAATTGAGAAGTGGCCATAGTATTGTAATATTAGTTTAGCCTTTACCTTAAAAGCCATTTTAAGCAAGGTGAGAGTGGGAGTCATGTACCAGATTTTTTTGTTTAAAAATTTAAAAAAATTAAATATTATAAGCATTCAGAAAGGCATAAAAATAACTTTTAAAAAACCCTTGGATAATCAGCAACCGGCTTTGTTAAATCTTGGCTTTTGCCATATTTGCTTCAGATATAACTGGCCCCTGCGTAGATTTATTTATTTATTTAAATTTATTCATTTATTTATTTTTTACTGGAGTAAAAACTTGCCTTACAATGTTGTGTTAGCTTCTGCCACACAGTGAAGTGAACCAGCCATACGCATACACACGTCCCCTCCCTCTTGGACCTCCCTCCCACCCCCACCCCCCACCCCACCCATCTAGATCGTCACAGAGCACCTAGATTTATTTTTAAAAGGTCACTCTGGCTGCCGTGGGAAGAAGGATTAGAGGCAGGCAAGAGAGGCGGATCAGGTGGGAAGTTTCTGGAATCCAGGTGAGACAGGATGGAAGTTTAGACTAAAGTAGAGGCAACAGTGGTGGAGAGAAGCGGCCCCAGGGAAGATCTGTTCAGGAGGTGGAAGTGCTGAGCTGGCGGCTGATTCTACTGAGGCAGGTGAGAGGAAGACCAGCTGAAGGATGGCTCTTTCTGGCCCAGTGCTTTTGGGGCACAGAGAATGGTATGCATGTGAGTGTTTGTGGTACAGAAGTGAGTTTTAAAATTATTATTGCTGGGACTTCCCTGGTGGTCCAGTGGGTAAGACTCTGCGCTCCCAGGGCAGGGGGCCCAGGTTCGATCTCTCATTGGGGAACTAGGTCCTGCATGCATGCCGCAACCGAGAGTCCGCGTGCTGCAACAAACATCCCACGTGCCACAACTAAAGATCCCATGTGCTGCAACTAAGACCTGGCGTAGCAAAAAAAATAAATAAATTTTAAAAATTATTGCTAACAGAGTTGTTAATAACTATGCCTTGCTTTTCTCTACCTACTTTGTTATAACAACGTGTCTGATTTTTGAGAAAACATTATCTTTTATAAATGTGGCTTTGCTGTTATCCTATAGATATCAAAGCCTAGTTCCAAGTTGCCCTTGAAAATGAATGCATGGAGTAATGATGAAGAAAAACCACGGAATGACTTGAACGAAACTGATCCTGAGGGCCAGATAAAACCAAATGACTTGTTCCAGAATTACTCAGCTGGGGAGGGCCAGAGCTGGGGTGCGCAACTTTTATCCACACACTAGAACAGGTATACAGACCTGAGTTGTGTGAAGAAAGCTAAAAGCGCCCAGGGCAGCAGCCAGCTCCCAGAACAACTCAGAACAGGCCTCGGTGCCTCCATCCCCTCAACACGGCTCTGAGAATCTGAGCAGGTCACTTCTCTGCTCAGAAACCTTTCATGACTCCTCTCAGTCTTTGCACAAAAGCCAATTTCACAGTCTGCTCTCAGCCTCCCTTTCCAGCCTCTTCTCAAACACTCTTACTGGAAATAGCAATAACTCAAGGCCTCAGGCACATCAAATCCTCTGCCATTTCCTAAATATGCCCTGCACGTGTGTGGATCCTTGGTTCGTGTTTTCCTTCCCTCTGGACTGCCCCATTCACCGTTCTTTGTCCGTTTCCTCCCTCAAAGGTTCATCTTCGATACCAACCTTCTTCCTAGAACATTACCTAACTTCCCCAACCCCATCTCCTCCCCGTTTGGTGCTTCCCAGACCTTTAAACCTCTAGCATACATTGATTTTTCTTCAAAAAAGGTACGGACTTTTGCATGCCAAGCACTATGAAAGAAGTTGGTGGGGGACACAGATAATACAATCGATTTTAAAATATTTATCAAGTATCTAGAATGTGCCAGGCACTGTGCTAGGTCCTGAGGAGTCATTGGCTGCAGTCTATTAAGAATTGCTTCCTCTGATTTTGAGTCTAAACTATACCATATCATAAGGCTAGGTTTAATCTCTAAGATTAATCTCTCTGGTACAACTATAATTTACATTTATTTGCTCTAAACTACCTCTTTCAATGACTGGAGTGGGATATACCTGAAAGTGGAGGAGATTAGCTAAAAGGCTATTAAATAATCCAGAATAGGACAGTTTCATATATGGGGGAAACCTCAGATCTAGGACAGAAAACCCAGCTTCTGGTCCTTGCTTTACTGTTTATTAGCTCCATATGGGTCTCTGGACAATGTGTGGACAAGCCACATCATCTCTCTGAGTCTCCGTTTCCTCCTCTATAAAATGAGGACAATATCTTCCTAGTCCACCTCATGGTGTTGTTGCCAGGATCAAGTGGGGCCAGGCACATAAAAGCATCTGGAAAATGCAAAGTGCTTTACAGATATGAGGCTATTAATGTGATAGGAAAAACCATAGTAGTAATAAGAGAAAATGATTTAAAAATGCAGCAGAGTAGACTCAGGTTAGGTAAAAGGAAGAACTTCCTAACAGTGAGAATTTTTTTTCAGACAAGAATGAAGATATATTGGAGGCCATGATCACATTGAAATACATTTTTGGCTTGGGAGTCTGTTAGTGCTTTCTAACAGGCCTACTCCACCCCTAAACTCATTTAGGGCTCTAACTTTCCTTGACTACAGGTGCAAACTGAGGAACTTTCTCCATCTGCCCAGAGCAGACCCCTCAAAACCAGTCTACAGAGCAGGAATCCATTAAACCCTGGGTCACACTCTGTCACTCATGTGGCCTGTGCTGATTGGCTTGTCTCTTTCTGCCTATACTGACCTTCCTCAGAATCAAACTGGAAGTTAGGAGGGCCAAAAATCTATTTATGGGGCATTCTACTCAGCTAATAATAAGAGAAAGAGATGCTTTAAATAAACCAAACACAGGAAGTCAATTAGAGAATCAGTGGGACCCCTCAATGTGCAAAATACAAAAGAAAGACTCAAGAAAGCAGAGGAGGGCTTCCCTGGTGGCGCAGTGGTTGAGAGTCCGCCTGCCGATGCAGGGGACACGGG
>NW_021145682.1:0-2161 GCF_002837175.3 Physeter macrocephalus | reverse complement strand
GAGCCATGGCCGCTGAGCCTGCACGTCTGGAGCCTGTGCTCCGCAACGGGAGAGGCCACAACAGTGAGAGGCCCACGTACTGCAAAAAAAAAAAAAAAAAGCAAAGGAGAAAACAGATGGAACAAATTTTTTTTTGGCTTTGTCTCTTGGTAATAGAAGATCAGAAATATGAAATCAAAGCCAAAGATAGTGAAAATGCTTTCAACCAAGAAGTCAGGAAACCAGGGAAAAGTTCTAGTTCTGAATCACCTACTATCAGGCTTAGTGACCTTGGGCAACTCACTTATGGCAATTTACGAAGTATCTGTTAAGTATCTGTTAAGTGTGCTTACTTAGGGATCTCTAAGGTCATGGCCACCTCTCAATTCCTCTCTATTGTATATCACTACCACTTGATGACAGCCTATATGAAAGAACTCAAGGGTGTCATTGTGGAACTACTAACAAGCGGAATAGCCTCTATTTTCATTGAAGGAAGGACAGGCAGGCAATGAGTTTTATCCCTAAGAAGGGTTTTAGAAGGCACCTTGAGACCACATGCCCATGAGTGTCTATTTCAGATGCATGTAACTTTTTGGCCTAAAGGATGAAGAGGAGAATCATTGGATGCTTTCTGAGTAATTAACAAGGAGCATTGAGAGTTGAGGACTGTGCTGGATCTAAAAACATAAAGCACTTTGGTTGGGGAAGGCCCTGCCTAAGAACCACAACCCTTTTCCTGAAAATAATGTTTAAGTATTAAAAAAAAAATTAAATGACAAGCTGGCTGGAGCTGCCTCAAAGTGCTCTTCTGAGAAGAGAGAAATGAATGCCTAGAGAAGTCAGGGAGAGTTTCCTAGAGAGGCAGGGCTTGAGCTGGAACTTTAAGAAAGGAGGCAGATGGATGGGGGGAGGTACAGCATGTGTAAATGTCCAGGGAAACATGGGGAGCTTATCTTAGGATAAAGGAGAGACAAGCTTGTCTGGAGTAAGGATGTGTATCGATGAGCAGGAGGAAAGGCAGCTTCTAGTGAGGCGGTAGGGTGGAGTCAGACTGCAGAGGCCTTAAAAGACAGAGAGAGGACTAAGCAACGTTATCTTCTTGCTGAAAAGCAGCAATATTTCTAAAAGGTTTCAATCACGTGATCCACTAGGATTCAATGAGGGGATAATAGTGTGCAAATTGTTCACAAAAGGAGTGGCTATAATTATCTTTCAGAAAGTTTTGGACAATATATTAGAAATGGAAAATGGAGACACCATGGAACTGAGGGTGATGAGGGCTTGAGAACTCAGAGAGAAAATGGTAGAAGGAAATAAACAATAGAAGGCAATAAATAAATAGGTGGAAATAAATAAATAGATGGAGCTGGTCACGTCTCTAAATGAAAGGAGATGAAGAATGCAGGGGGCCCCAAGAGACCATGCTGGGACTTGTCTGATTTAAATTTTTTATCAGTGATCCAGAAGAAGTAGAGCAAAGTGAAAATTTCAGGACTGCAGATCATACTAAGCCCTTTCAGGTAGGGACATGCTCTGCCAAAGGAGAGAGAGAGAGAGAGAGGGAGGGGGAGAGAGAGAGAGAGAGAGCTGAAGGAAGGTACTGAGTGGGACACAAAATGGCAGATAAATGTCAACGTGGGAAATGTAAGGTAACAATGTACTCCGGTAAGAATAATACACAGATAGGGTGCTGTGTTCCAGGCTATCAGTTTTGACCCAGAAAAGGGATTGGGGAGCTACTGTGGATTGTTTCCTAAAGGCAGTGTCCTAATGTGTTGGGATCAGGAAGGCTGACAAAGAGGCAGAAGCAGGAAGGGACCTAAAAATCAAAGAGGAAATCATCCTCCTTTGTGTAAGATGACAAGGTCCCATATCTGGGGAGAATGGTCAGGTTGACATCCATTGAAAGTTAGGACCCAAGGATATCTAGAAAAGGGTAATTAAAATGATTCAGGAGGATGAATGTGACTATTCTAGAGGCGGCCTATTATAAGGGGGAAACAAATATGAAAAGACAAAGGCTAAGAGAGGTGGAACAATCAAAGCCTATAAAACTGATAAAGATAAGGAGTGGGTAGCATTACCTTCTCTCCAAATCCTAACATATTCAACCAAAAAGCCTCCTCTTAATGCTTGAAATATCATAGGAATAAAAGGGTTTCAGAGTTGAGATCATTTA
>NW_021145681.1:32175-65851 GCF_002837175.3 Physeter macrocephalus | reverse complement strand
CTTTAGACCAGGATTGAGAGGTAGCTGTTTCTGAGGCCTAACCCAGGAGGGACCCACCAGAATAGGATAGCAAGCCAGACGTGGCCCTGCAGGCCTCCCCCTATACTATAGCCATTCCCAGAAAAAGAGGGACATCAGTAGACTAGGAGTCATTCCCAGAGGCCTCTGCCAGAGTCTTTGGGTAAGTGACCCAATTCCTGGGCCTCCATTCCTTCTGTAAATTCAGAAGTTGGACTCTGTTACTCCTAGGATCCCTTCTGCTTCTTTATCCTTTAGTTAACGGTGGTGGTTCCTAGTGCTTCTAGAAAACAGTAATGGGAAGCTTTAGACTGTTTTCAATATTTCTAAAAATGTAACAGAAATTGTTTGCTGGAGATAAGTCTGCCCAGGCCCCCTAAAAAATCATGTTTCAATTTATAACCTAGAATTATTTCAACAAGTGGGATAGCCATAGCCATATACAGATCAGAAGCTCTGATTGGCAGTTAATTTTGATTAACATGAGACAGGGAAATGATCATCCTTTAATCAATGTAAAGCCTGACTGAGAAAATGTCTTGTGAGTAAAAAGCATAGGCACCCTTAATCTATGCCGTAAGAGGAAACAATTTATTTGTGGGAAGTTGGAATAAATTTTCTCATCCACATCTACAGATACCTACAAGAGAACTTTGGAAAATAGAGAACTTATGGCTGCCCCTGCCTTGCCCCCAGAAGAAAAGCCATTGGTGTCAACATTCAAAGCAAGGAAGACGATGAACTTAGCAGGAGGCCTCTGAAAGAAGAACTTGATGTTTCATCTCAGGAAAGTGGTCATAAATGCACTTACCCTCTTTTAAGGAACTCAGAAGGAGAACTTGAAACCTAATGGACTTGTAACTACTTCTCGGCGTGGACATTAACAATTAAAACATGTTAAGGTAACAGACAATCATAACATTCTTATGACTTAAATATTTTGGATTAATGTTGGCCTAAAAAATTATAGCTTCCTTTGAGAAACTAAACAACAGAAAAGAAGTTGATCTCTGCCTAGCACCAAGTTGGATGTGGGGAGACCTGGCTTCTAGTTAGTTCTACTCTTCCTATAACTAGTTCACCTCTCCCTCTGAGCTGCAGTTTCCTCCTCTGCAGACTGAGATGTTCAATATAAGGTTCTCTGAGATTCTTTCTAGCTCCATTTTCTGTGTTATTAAAATAGCATATGTTGCTTGAGCTCCTTCTATTAATATGTATTACGTCCTTTAATCCCCAACAACATACCATTTTCATTCCAGTTTTATAAAAGAGGAAACTGACACATAGGGAGGTCAAGCTAGGGAGGAACAGGGTCAGAGGTCTGTATCCAGAAGGACGCTCATGGCCTTACTAACGCAGACATGGGAAATTTCCCCACATCCCCTTCCTCCAATTTCTGCAATACAATCTGAGCAGACGCTTGCATGTGCAGTTCTTTTCATCTTTCCCCCGACATCACCCCTAATCACCTAAGTTACTTGTCTCTAAATTGCCTGCAATTTGTCTTCATCTCTCAAGAACCAAAGAGATGACAGCAATATGTCTTCCAGGTGCAGTTTCCTTGGAGCCCCCCAAACGAGGAAGTAAACTTCTTTCGTGGAAGTCCCTAGGAAGTCCCCTACAGAAGAGTATCAGCTCTGTCTGCCATGGAAGGTGGGAAAACACAGAACTCAAAGAGAACCAGAGCCCCAAAGGGGATAACTGCCTAACAGCTGAAGAGATTGGGAGACAGAATCCAGGCCAAAAGGTTAAAGAAACTGGACTTTGCTCACCTAAATGTAATAATACTGATAAACACTGGGAAACAATTCTCCATGGGGCTCCCACAATTTTGCATGTCTTGCAAGCAGTGTACAGACTGTTCTTTGTCCCAGACCACCTTTTCAAGAATGTTTGCAGAGCAAACAGACCTGGAAGATATAGGGTCTCAGTCCAGAACAAAGGGCTGGCATGTTTACTGCCTATTATAAAAGATTTGGGTTCCCTAGGCTCAGGGCTCCTCTCCTACAGTGGAACTCCCTGTGTGTACTAGTGTCATCTGACGATCTTCATTCCCACCCTGTGGGAATCAGGGTTCAGGCAGCCAACAAAAATATGCTAACAATGTGGCTACTGCCTTTACGGTGAGTCATCAAGTCTTTCATCTCTGATCCAGGAATCTCATGTCTTCTGTCAACTTGAAACAAAAACAGGCTAACTTATTATGTTGCCAGTAGAGTAAAATCTCAGCCCCTCCACAATATTTGGCATTGATATACTTGAGAACAAGTTTCAATAAAAAGAATGGTGTGTCTTCAAAGAGAGGTCAACAAACTTTATTTTTCCCTTCCTGAGAACCAAAGAATACTCTCTTAAATTGAAGGAAAGGGGCTTCCCTGGTGGCGCAGTGGTTGCGCGTCCGCCTGCTGATGCAGGGGAACCGGGTTCGCGCCCCGGTCTGGGAGGATCCCACATGCCGCGGAGCGGCTGGGCCCATGAGCCATGGCCGCTGGGCCTGCGCGTCCGGAGCCTGTGCTCTGCAACGGGAGAGGCCACAACAGTGAGAGGCCCGCATACCACAAAAAAAAAAAAAAAAAAAAAATTGAAGGGAAGAGAATATGGATCCAGGCTTTTAGACTGTTAAATTTGCTAATACTTATATGGCTCGCTTAGGGCAATTGTGGACTGTCCTCTCCCAGAAGATTTTGAAGAATAGTCTAGATATCTATCCATGTGATATACGTCAGGCCAAGACACACGTGAATGCCAAGGCACAGGCAGGCACCAGCGTGGCCTTCGTAATGCTAGTAACGGCTTAAAAAGCAACTCTGTCCATGCATAGACTCTCAGCCTGGTTCTCCTTCCATATGAAATATCCACAACATGTGAGCTTTCTCCAGTGAATTAGCTCAGAGCTGGTCAACCCTAGCACAGAGTCCCCATGATTCCCATTACTCAGTTAGGACCCATGACCCAGTTTTCAGGACCCAGTTCTTAAACAAGTGCATCCTCCCTGGGGAAGGCTGGGGAGGATGCTGGTGAACTCAGAAGATTGCCAGGGTAGGGAGGTGACCTCCAGGAACCAGACGCTTGCATGGCTCTTATAGTCTTCACTTTACTCTATTTTCCTCACTTCTGTCCTCCCCAAAATGTCCTCCATGGGGATGGCTTGAAGAACAATTAGATAAGGGATTGGGCAGTCCTGGTGATTCATTGTTTCCCAGATGCTGCTGGATAATGAAAAGGATGATAATGAGAGCACGGAGCCCTGAGCACCATAGAAGGTCTAACATGCTCACTTCCTTGCTAAGCACAGAGCTTCCAATGACCACAGCCTTATACACATCCTTTCTGATGAAGAACTCAAACATTTCATGTGAAATTTCCTACCCATGTCCACACCATTAGCACTACTTTACTTTTCTTTGAGGCTTCTTCTCTTTCAAAGCACTGTTATCTCAGGTGATTCCAACGAAACCCTACTGTCATGGCAAATATTATTAAACCCATCTTCCAGATGAAGAAATTGAAGGTTATAGAGGTTGAAAGTGTTGCTTGAGGTCACAAGGTGGTTCTGGGGCAGAGCTGAAACTGAAGCCCAGCTGCCTGACTCTGGGTCCATGATCTTTTCTGCTCTGTCATGCGGGGAGGGGATGCAGGCAGCAGCCAGGGGTGAGATGTTGTTCCCATTTTACAGAAAGACAAGAATCGAGTGACTTGTCCAAGGTCACACATCATGGGAGTTGCAGTGGAACCGGAATTAGATACAAGGTCTCCAGAATCTGTGGTCCAGGTCTTTCCCAGTGACCACTTGGCCTTGCCAGGATAGATGGGAACTCATCTTCAAAGGGAAAGTCGTCTTAGAGAAGCTGAACATGTGCATCAGTGAGAGCCCCAAGTCTGGATACCAGGGATCTTCAGGGGGATATTGGGCCTTGGTCTCTTGCAATGTAGGTTCCCACCTTTGCTACACTGTGGAGGCAAAGACATGGGCTTTGGAGTCAGACCAAATAGAGTTTCAGTCCCAGCTCTGCTATATGCTCTCTGTGAGAACTGGGACAAATGACAAGTTTCCTGGTCTTCAGCATCCTCTTCTGTAAGGTGAGATAATAACAACGACCATCTCATAGAGATACCAGGAAGAAAGCCATCATGTGCACAGAGCGATAAGGAAGTTGGAGCTGGTACTATCAACCGTGAGGTGAAGAGCTGGCAGACAGCAAGAGGTTCCAAGAGGAAAGGAGAGGGAGGGCAAGTACGACTGAGGACAGAGACAGAGAAGTTTTCCCTAGGAGTCCTGAGTCCCAATGCCTAGAGCGTTCTATTTAGAGCAGGGAACAGGAATGCCATCTCAGCCCTTTGGCCAGCCCTTGCTCCTGACTTACCAGGCCGATCTGGCTCAGCTGTGAGGAAATCTACAGCTCTGGGAACTAGCCATGAGTCAACCTGGTCTCTCCCCTGCCTTTGCCCGTGGGGTAGGTTTCAGATTTGCAGCACCGCCCGGCACTATCTGGTAAGCTGCAGGGCTCTGAGCCCGCTCCAGCCTCCATCATTAGAAGAAAGGTGCCTTTCTCTGTTAGCTGGAGGCAGTGGGCTGATCCCGAGAGAGGCAGGAAGATGAGCCCACTGCAGCGGACACTCGTCTCACCAGGGTCCAAGACATGAAAGCATCCAACCATGTCAAAGAAGACTAGGGGAAAATGTTTTTACAGACACAGAAAACACGGTGTTGATCCTTCTTCAAATCACTCCAGCTCCTGCATCTAATGCACCATTTCTATGCCATTAGGAGCAAAAAAGCAGTGGAAAATACTGGTTTGGGGATCCTTCTGTTAGAAAAGGCTGGCTTAGAGCTGACAGGGTTTTACTATCTATCAGCAAGAGAAGCACAGTCCTTAGGTTTCTTCTCCTGCTGGCTGACCAGATGGAGAAGAACCCTGCAAAACACAGGGGTATCCAGCTCATCTGGACAGTCTTGAGCGACCTCCTTCAAACGTGGGCTGCTGGCATAGGAGAGTCACCTTTTGGAGGTCAGTGCTGTGAACAGCACTGTGGAAGTGGACTGCACCTTCCAGAAGAACAAAGAGGAGATTTACACTAACCCAGCACACGTGGGGCTGACCACCCCGCACGCACATCACACACCAGCCTCCCAAATCGACAGCACCTCTCTTAGCTTTCCCCATCATCACTGTGTCTCAGCTGTCTCACTGGAGCCCCATCTGTCCACGTTCCTTCAGCAGCACTGTCCCGGATCACCAGTGTCCTCTACCCCACATCATTCATCACCCGGTCCACACCCTGCTCTCTGAGCCTTCCTCTACGAGGCTCTTCACTCACAAAAGCCAGAACTAGAGAGCATTTCAGGATTTGTTTGCTCTGATTTCCTCATATTATAGACAGAGACACCGAGACCCAGAGAGGTAAAGTGACTTGTCCGTGGTTACCTAGCTAGACTGGAGAGAATCGGACCTAGAACCAAGCATGCTGGATACAAACAGTATTCTTTCCACCACAGCCCCACCTCCTCTGCGAAGCCCTCCTTCATGACGTGAAAACGGGGGCACTGGCTTCTGAAAACCCATACTTCCACCAAAGCCATCCCCTCTGCCCTGTCCTTAAGAAAAAAGTGAAGTATGGTGAATATTTGCCCATCCTATGATTCTAGAAGGAAAGCTTGAGAGAACAAGAAGCCCTCCTTAAAGTATTCAGCTCAGCGCCCAGAACTGATGGGCCATTAGAAATAGAAGCTCACCACCATATTTTTAAAGTCTTGACGAGAAACTGGACAGGATCTCAAGGAAGTTACTCATATGCGTAAGGGCAATAAAGTCAAGCTGAGGAGAGTTGAGTAAAGGAAAGACTTCTGGCTCTTAAGTTTCATGATTCTATGACTCTTGGATTGGCCTGGAGAACAGAAGTCAAGGGAGGTGAAATAAGACTCTCCTAACTGACCTCAAGAGTATGAAGAGTTATAGACAAAGATGGCCAGGTGAAGATGAACCAAAAGGAAACAGGCTTCTCTTATATAAGGAAGATTCAGATCAGACATCCCTGAGAACTTCCAGACAGTAAAAGCAGTAAGGCAGGAAGTCAAGGAAGGACACAGGGCAGGGAAATCAGTTGCCTTGACCTCAAAGGCTCTCTTTCAGCCCAAGGGCGCCGAGATGAGTTGGTCCTATGAGGACAGTGCTGATGGTAAGAAGGGGAAAGTGATGAATGTTTGAGGGTCATCATGCAGTTGACTCTCCAGTCCTGCTCACATGACCACACCGGGACCATGTCTCCCCTGAACAACGTCCTCCAGCTCCGCCCTGAAGAGATAAAATGACCGTCAGATAGAGCATCTCCTCTTTCGAGTGTGACTTTACTGGAGGGAAGCACAGGTTTAGCGTTCCTTCCCATGATGGACTCAATAAGTCATAAATTTAACAGGGCTGAGTGGTCTATACCAATAAGATCCAGGGCCTCAGTGGAAGATTTGGGCACCTGGAGTGGCCTGTTTCCAGCACTGGCGGGGAGGGGGATTGTGTGCAGAGGAGCTGGGGAGCATAGTAGGGGGCGAGAAACAAAGGAAACTGGCAATAAAGTCTTCTCTTTTCCTCTTTTCTCTCCCTCTCTCCCTGCTCGGGGTCCATGCTAATGAAAATAAGCCCGCACAGCTTCTTCTGAGCCCAGGAATTCGTTCAGAGCAATTTGGAGTCAATTGAATGAACACGAATAAACGAACAGATATTGCCCTTTATGGCCAGCTGCTCTGAGGCCCCAGTCAGTGATTAGAGGCCCATGGTCCTTTTTATGCCCACAGCAAGAAGTCAGGTGAAATTTGGTCCAGTTAAGAGCTCTAAACAGAGGTGAGGTGGGGAGGAATAGGACAGGTAATTATACTCTGGGTTAAAACCAGGGCGGTGGCCATGCCACCCAGACCTGAGAAATAATTAAATGATTGAGTAAAAGACTAAAACAGTGAGAGGCGGTGATTGCTTTGTTAGGCCCGTGGATACACAGGGATGGGAGGGAAAGCTGATTGCTACTCCTGGGAGACCTTGTCTGCTGTTGGACTCTGTTCTAACACTGATTCACTCTCCTTAAGCAGCAGGGAAAACAAGTATGTCACACAGACACACACACACTCACACACACACTTCCCTGAAATGGCATTTACCCTCTGTTCCCCTTCCTCTGCCACCATAGCTGGGAAGGAGACAGTGACACTGAGGGTGTCTCTGGAGTTTGATGTGTTTCCTCTAAAACCCAGACCAAGCCCACACTTTTCACTGCTTTGTAGTAGGGGCGCTGAAGCTATGCAAATGCGTACGATGTGATTCCTGATCTCAAGAACTTCAAGTCTTATAACAGAGATGGCATGGAGACAGCAGGTCGGAGGAAGGTATGGGGTGTTACACGGACAAAGAAGAGGGGCGCCTAATTCAGCCGCAGGACAAGTAGGGGCCGAATTGTGTCACGGGAGTTAAGTCTTGAAAGACAAGGTCCAGGAATTAGCCCAGAAAAGAACACGGCTGCACTGATTGTTCTGGGCAGAGAAAACGACACAAGCAAAAGCATGGAGGTAGGAAAATCTGTGGCTCATCTGGAGAATAACTGTTGGCCCAGGATTATTAAGGTATAAGGTACAGGGCAGATACATTTGAAAGATGAAGTCAACAGTTCCCAGACACCATGCTAGAAAGCACAGACTTTATCCAATAAATAATGAGTACCACTCAAGCATTTCAAACCGGGGGGAGGGGGGAGGCAGTAAGAGGTGGGATGTAGCCAGTTTTAAATTTTTGGAGAATGGATTTGAGGGAGAAAGACCGGAGGCAAAGAGACCAGTTACAAAGCTATGGCAAAATTCCTGTCCGGACGAGATGTGATGGAGATCTGACCCCAAGGAGCTGACTCTAGGGTAGACAGAAGGGGAAGGATTGGGGAAATCCTCAGGAGAGTAAGCTGGTGCTTGATTGGATGCAGGTCATGACAGTCACAAAAACAAGGATGGCTACCAGATTTCTGTCCTGGGTGAGACTAGGTGGAGATGACCAGGAGGAAGAAAAGACCTGGGAAAGAACATGGGTTCCATTTGGCCCCATGAAGTCCAAGGGCTTGGGCGGGGGGGTGTCCTCGTGGAGAAGTGTCCAGGAAACATTAGGTCCAAGTCCCAGTTCTCCATCACCATGTTGCTTGGTCACTTAGGGGAAGGCATTTAACCTCTTTGTGCCTCAGTTTCCCTATATGTAAACCGGAATACTCACTTTCTACAACACACCTTCTGGAAATAGATTGTGAAAGCCAAATAGGAACATGTAATTCAGGCACTTTGGAAATAAAGCTGCTATATACATATAAAGGATTTAAACAATCTCTGCATTGGGCATTCTAATGTTTCCTATGGCTACAAAGTGATTTCAAACGACGAAACCATTTTGTGATCTGTCTGCTCTTTGTGACTTTTAAAATGTGTTTGAAATATATACAAGTCGACAAGTGTGACTTGCTTGCCTTTAACTCTTTTCCCCTTTGGTGCCGTCAAGGGGCAGGGCGGCACATCGTAGCGTGTGTGCACCTGAAGGGACCTCAGAGGCCACGTGGCCCACTGCCCTCATTTCACAGATGAGGACACCAGGGCCAGGCAGAGGAAGGGGTCCACTAGAAGAACACAGCAAAGCTAGGATCAGCATCCAGATCACCCAGCCTTCACCGGCGCCCTCTGAAACCACGGCGGAGCCCTGCTCGGTGGTAACGCCGCAGCCAAGGCCACCCACCTCAGCCCACTGGGCCTCCGGTGGCCACTGCTCCTCTAACTGAAGAAAGAGCCCTCGGGATCAGGGTTGCCAAGCTCTCTAAAGTTCCAGTGAGTTAGAAATAAATACAGAAGGCCCATATTAATGAGTCTCTTCATTTCAAGCCCAGAACATTTTCTAGATTTAAATAATGCAAGACTGAATATGGATGGAATGGGTGGCGGGGAGCAGCGGGGGGGCGGGGCGGGGCAGGGGATGGAGAACTGATGATATTCAATCAGAGCACTCCGGCCAGGGCAGGGGGAGAAAGGGAACAGGGGGAGCACAGAACACCAGATAAAGAGGTCTCAGGTGGGAAGGGCTGGGGCTGGGTGCCAGGAAGACGAGGCTGACCTGGGAGAGGCAGAGCCCACGGCCCGCCGCGGCGTGCGCCACGGGACCGCCAGAGGGCACCTGGCAAGGCAGGTGGAGGGACCCTCATCCTCTGGGGCCGGGACTCAACGTGAGGGCGTGGACCCTTCCATCCTCTCAGTGCAGCCCCACGCACATGGGGGTTCCCCACGGGCAAACCATAAACCCAGCTCCCGGGAGAGGATTCTCGCGAAAGTGACTGCACGTGACATCAGTGTGGGAAGCAGCACGTACCCCAAGGGCCTCTTGGAGATCCACGTGCACACTTGCGTTTTAGGATCCGAGAAGCCCCGCTGTAGGCAGACCTGTTTAAGTCGGCTCATGCGGTGTCTCGAAGCCACCTGACCACGGAGCCCCTTCCCCACAGACCTGACCCAGCCCTGGCACTCCCCCCTCCCCCGTCCTCAGTGGCCTCCTTCCTGAAATGACGCGGCACCTGCCTTTTCTGCACCGGCTCTGAGCACTGGGGCCCCAGGGCGTTTAATAAGGAGTTACATTGTTTCAACCTGTTTTGTCAAATCATAGGTCATCCTGAAGACTCAAAGTGAAAAGTCTGGAATTCTGGTGAGGGTGCAGATCAGAATTCAGTTTAATTCAGTGCAGCAAGTGCCTCCTGAAGACTGAGTTCTCAGCACTGCGTGGACACACGACAATTACAAGAGCAGAGCCTCTGACGGACCACAGTCTAGGGGAGCAGACCAGGCTCCAAACCCAAATCTGCAGCTTCGATGTTCAAGCAGTAGGTGCAAACGTTGGGCTCAGAGAAGACAGAGGAGACAGGGGGCCTTCTTGCAGAGGCCAGGGGTGAGGTTTACAAGGGCCAAGAAGAGAGGGGGACAGTCCGGATGTGGAGAGGAACGGTGGTGGGTAGGGAAGCTGGATGGCTCGGCGCGGGCTCCACGTGGGGTGAGCAGACGCAGGGAGCTTGTGCACAGGCATGCGATGGTGTCCACAAGAGCCTGGACCCGCTGGCACCCGGAGGTGGTGGAGTCCCTTGGCCTCAGGGACTACAGCCTGACAAGGATATCCGTTCCTTTGGATTACGCCAAAAAGCAACTACGTGTGGCTGGAGGAAGAGACCTCCCTCCTGCTCTTGGGAGTCTCTGGTTCTAAGGCAGGTTCTAGAAGAATTGCTCAAGTGAAATCACTCACAACATGTTTATAAGAGAAGACAGAGTGACCCAGTATCCCGGGCCATCCCCTGCAAACAGAACGGCTTCTCAAACCTGCCCCTTGAAGGCAGTCACCTCTGCTTGTTAACAAAATCACACAAGCATCAAGGCTCGGTTTCTTCCCCACAGAGCCTTCGCCCAGAGAGGATCTGGAAGTTTGTCACCGTACAGAGGGGACCAGCTGCTCCCACAGTGAAGGCATTTCACATGCAACTTGACCATGAGTCCGGCTGACCATGCCCCACCAGCCCAGGTCACGTGATCCAATGGCCCTTCTCCATCTTCCCTCACGGGACTGCATCTCCTGGCCCACCCCGCCGGGCTGTATCTCATCTCCCACTTCTTACCACTGAACACTGGTTCCCTCATTAGTTGGCCTCCTCCCCATCCACAGGCCTTTATTACAGTAACTATGGAGTCAGCCTTCTGACAAGAAGGAAATGAGCAATTAGAGGCTTTTGTCTCTGCTGGGCACCCTGGCTGACATCATCCTGCATTCCCCATGGACCAGGCTCATGGTTAACCCCCTTCTCTCCCTGCTGCCAGTCAGGAAGTCGGGAAGTCAAGCCAGGATCACACGGACGAACAGAGTAATATGAGGTGCAGCTCCCACGTCCAGAGAGGTCGGGGCTCAGGGCACACTGCAAGGCAGAGGAAGTGTGCCGGACAGCCCAGAATCTACAGAGAGGCCCGGAGAATGGCTGAGGTCACTGGGGTAGCTCACTACCCATCCTCTGCCAGGCCCGGCTCCAGGGCCACCACCTCGCCTGGATTCTAGCACCAGGGAGCAGACTGCCAGGCTGGAGCCAGCGGCCGCTGCTGCTCTCTGCTGCCCCATTCCCACCGCACGACGCACCCGGAACCCACCCGACCCAGTGCGAGGCCTGCTTAGTGCTGAGGAGACAGAAGCAAGATGGAAAACCGAATGGATGTTGGCTGTTGCCATGGCTCCAAAATAATCACCAGATCTCAGAAGATGTCATAAATACTATTACGGAGTACCTACTGTGTGCTGGGCAGTGAGGATAGAACAGAATGCAGGACAGACCCTGTCCCTGTCCGAGCCCCTGTCCTCAGGGAGCCTCCAGTTTACCAAGGAGGACTGACAGTGGAGAAGCCAGCACAAGGGTGCTCAGTGCTCCCATGGAGCGGGTAGGGGGCCCGGAGACGCTCTCGCAGGGGCACCTAATCCAGGGTCAAGCGCCAGAGACAGCTTCCCGCAGAAAGTGAGGTTTGGGTTAAAATCAGAAAGATGGGCAAAAGTTAGCTATGGAAAGTGGGTGATGGGGTTGATGTGTGAAAAGGTCCCAGACTGGGAAAGAGGATGGCCTGTTTGAGGAGCTGCCAGGGCCCAGCGAGGCTAGAATGTAGCAGATGAGGCCAGAGACGAAGGCACAGAAGATGTGCTACCCAACCTCCCTTCCCCTGCCCTGCCCACCTCAAAGACACCCATGGAGAAGGCCCTTGTGGGGCATCCCAGGAGACTGTCATCCAGCTTCTGCTAAAACACTCCCAGGGAGGGAAGTACACCGTGGTCCACTTACGTACAGCTGACGCTGGTGGAAACTTCTTCCTTAAATTAAGGTTCAATCTGCATCATGGTGGTGAATGGGAAAGAACACTGGGCTTTGAATTCAGACAGATGAGATTCATATCCTATCTTAGCCACTTGCCAGCATTATGAGCACATCCAAGTTACGGTAACCTCTCCAAGCTTTTGTTTCCTCATCTGTGAAATGGTGAAATACTGTTTACCTTATAGAGCTGCTGGGAGGATTAAATGAAAGAGTGAGTGTACAGTGCCTCGCCCAGAGCTCCACAAGCATCAACCATCTTTTCTTAGCCATTGGTCCTTCCTTCTCCCTCTGAAATATATAGCATTCATTCGAGGGGATGACCCTTCATATTTTTTAAGCTTTCTTAAATCCCATCATTCCTAGTTCCTTGGACCATTCCCCATATTACATGGTTTCTAAAGCCTTTACAATTTGGTTGCCTATAGGAGGTGAAGGAAGAGGGTGTCAGAGCCAATTAGAACAGAGCTCAGTCAGCTGCATGAGGGTAGGGTTTGTCTGTCTTGTTCATTGCTCTCTCCCCAGCACACAGTAGGCACTCAATATATACTTGCTGAGTTAATGATTGAAGTCTGGGCATAAATCTTCTATCAATGCAACCTAAGGTGTTCTGCATTTCAAAAGAATCTGTGTCATTCTCCTGACTCATATCAGGCTAACAGACAATGAGAACCCCAGGACGTTCACACATAAGCTGCCATTACATTGAGCCTCCCTCATCCTGCCCTCCTTTAGTTCATTTTTCAACTAAAGGCAGGACTTTGATTTATCCCTCCTACTTTTTATCTTGTTAGATTCAGTCCATTGCTCTGGCCTGCCCAGACTCTTTTTTAATCTTCTCTGTCATCCAACATATTAGCTCTCCCATCTAGCTTTCTCCATCTATCAATTTGTTAATCATGTCTCTTACGTCTTCATGTATCTAAGGATAAAATGTCACAGAAGACAGACACATTGTATGGTTCTTTAGGGAAATGGACAAGCCTCCCATGACCCAGCCCTGGGGAATTCCCAGTTGACATGGGTTCATCAATCAACACGTCTTGGAGACAACCGTTCAACCAGTGAGGAAGCCGCCATTCAGCCCACATTACTCTATTTTGTTCACAATGACACTACAAGAGGCACTGTCAAATCCCTGGCCCTAATAAAGCCCTTGGTATATCAGTAACTATCATGGTGGGGGGCTACCTAGTGCCATGTCGACTGCAAGCTATCTCATTTAACGCTCACAACAATGCCACAAGGCAGTGCTGTGCAGGGCAGGGTAGCGGCTAAGCAAGCCAGGCTGTCCGGGATTGAGTCCTGACTCTGCACTTGCTGGCCGGGCAGTCTCAGACAGTGGATGAGCCAGGGTGGGTCATCTGCTACAAGGAATTACTCCAAAATCTCAATGGCTTAACACCATAAAGGCTTATTTCTTTTTTAAAAAATATTTATTTATTTTGGCTGCGCCGGGTCTTAGCTGCGGCATGCATGTGGGATCTAGTTCCCCGACCAGGGATCGAATCCGGGCCCCCTACATTGGGAGCGTGGAGTCTTACCCACTGGACCACCAGGGAAGTCCCACAGGTTTATTTCTTGCTCACATTGCAGTCCAATCTTGTAGGTGGCCTGCCATGGGATAGTGTGGGGATCCAGGCTCCTGGCATCTAGTGGCTCCTCCTCAGAGGCCTCCCCTGGGTCTTCTCCATTCAGCCAACGAAAGCACAAAGAGAGGGCGGGGAATTCCAAAGCACGTACAGTTCTGACATATGTCACTCTGCCACACTCTAGTCACATGACCAATCTCAGTACCCAGGAGGCTGGGAAATATCAAGGAGCGTGTTACAGGTGGAAAATGGTCTGTCCCCCTTACTCATCCGTGTCATTGACATTATAATATTTCCTGTAGTAGTCAGGGCTCTTGAGAAACAGAGCCAACAGGAGATGATATCGATGGTTAGTTATAGATAGAGATAGAGACAGAGACGTAGATGACAGATAGATAGATAGATAGATAGATAGATAGATAGATAGATAGAGAGGTACTTTAAGGAATTGCTCATGCGAGTATAGGCAAGTCTTATTCTGCAGGGCTGGATGGCAAGCTGGAAATTCTGGCCGGAGTTGATGTTGTGGACTTGAGTCCGAGGGCAGCCTGGAGGCACAGTCCCTTCCTCTTCAGGGATCTCAGTCTTTTCTCTTAACCGACTGGATGAGGCCCCCCCACCCCATCTTATGGACGGTAATCTGCTTTATGCAAAGTCTACTGATTTAAATGTTCATCTGATCTAAAAAATACCTTCACAGCAACATCTAGACTGGTGTCTGACCAAGCAACTAAGCACCATAGCCTAGCCAAGTTGACACATAAAATGAACCATTACAATGTTATTGGGAGAATTAAATAAGCTATAGGCCTGTCAACTACATATAATTTCAGTTAGGCCAGTTCCTGATATGTAATAATCAACACTCAGTAAACACTTGCAATTATTATTGCCCTATTATACAGATGAGGAAATCAGGGCTCATACAAGTAAAGTAACTTGCCGAAGACCACCGCTGCCAGACTCCAGAGCCAATTTCCCCTTCATTCCTCCCCACAGCTCCTTGGGATTAGTTAGTCATGAGCAGCTGCAGCCTCTGGACCGGGGTGAGGACAGAGGGTAAGTCTGGGGAGCAAGACAGTTGGAGGGCAGGACACACGCAGGCAGGGCGCCCAACACGTGAGCATGCTGTGAGGGCTGGCTCATGAATACATGCAAATTAAAATAGAAGTGCACCTGGGACAAGACAGTGCAGATGTGATAGCAGAGACAGAGCTGGTTCCTTGCTGGAGGAGATGCCTGGGGTAACGAAGTTCTTTCCTGTGAACACATATACCTCCAGTTCACTAGTATAAGTCTACGTCAGTGCATTCTGACCTGGAAGGTTCCTAGTGGTGAGGCTGGACCTGCTCACAATGTCCACTCTGCCATGAGAGGAGGCTGTCCTTCGAGCACTGATCAAGAGTCAGCTGGTTGGAGGATGGTAAAGGTGAGCCTGAGGCTCCAGGTTCAGTTCCTAGGCCAGTCACAACACAAGCCCACAGACACTCGGCTGGCCAGTGGCCCACAAACGCATGTGGGTGACTGTAGGATAAGGAGCCAGCAGCACAGTGTGACTGGGGGTACACCAACCTTCTCTGCAAGGCAGCAACCGAACCCCCATCTTGGGGCAGAGGGCCAGAAGCCCAGAAAGCAGAGAACTATGATGGGAGTTTGAGGCTCACGCTGTTCCCTGCTCCCTGCTCCCTACTGAGCTCTTATCCAAGCTAAGCCATTGTCACCGTCTCTGGATGCTCCCTCCAGCTGAAATGAGCCCTGGACCACAAATGAAAAGTCTTGGATCCTGGTCATGACACAGGGAAATCACTGACTCATCTTGAGCCCCAGTTTTCCCCTCTGTAATATGGGTCTAACTTCTACTAGTCCAACCAGCTACACACTACCCAGTTTCAACGTCTTTGAAAATGCTTTGAAACCCATAAAGCACCGTACAAATGTACAGCATTATCACTGGCTTACTAGTTTGAGGAAACAGCTCAAGATAACTCCCATTCAACAGGCCTCTCCCTCCATCCCAGCTGGTACAGACTTTGGCAGTGATGCTCACAGATACGGTTTCCACAGTGCTGTCTGCCCGTGGCCATGGCACCCAAGGCTGTGAATGCAGATTGCATCTGGTTCCATCCCGGCCACCAGGCGTTTCAGCCAAATGAAAGGAATCTGAAGAGCAAGGCTTCAATTTATGCATACTGTGGTAGGCAAAATGTGTCCCCCTCCCAAAGACGTCCACATGCTACCAGAACTGGAGAATATGTCACTTCACATGGCAAAAGGGACTTTATAGATGTAATTCAGCTTAAGGCCCTTGGGATGGGGATTGTAACCTAGATCACCCAGGTGGACCCAGTCTAACCATCCAAGCCCTTAAAAGTGGAGAACCTCCCCTGGCTGTGGTCAGAGGGAGACGTGACCATAGAATAAGGGTCAGAGAGATGCAATGACGTCAGCTTTGAAGATGGAGGAAGGGGGCCAAGAGTAAAGCAATGGGGGTGCCTCTAGAAGCTGGAGAAAGCAAGGAGGTAGATTCCCCCACCTAGAGCCTCCAGAAAGGAATGCAGCCCTGCCCACACCTTGAACTTAGGCTGGGGAGACCCATGTCAGACTTGCGGCTTAAAACCGTAAGACAATAAATGTGTATAGTTTTAAGCCCCTAGGTGTGCAGTTATTTGTTACAGCAGCAATAGGAAACTAGTACACATGCCAAGAGGAAGATGGAAGAAGCAGCTCATGTGGCCTGGAGTAAAGGTCGAGAAGTGAATAGAAATGAGAGTCCCAGACAAACGCTTAGCCTGCCTCTTCTATCCTTCCTCCTTTCTTTAAGTCATCACTCTCTAATCTCGAAGAATTCAGGAAGGTGTGGGGGGCAGGGAGTGATGGGAAAGTAGTTTCCAGATCAGAATTTAGAATTCGTATCCACATCTGGGCTGGACCTACCTTCATGATCTCAATGTGTTTCTGGGTTTTTGTGTGTAAACTCGAAAGGGGACTTTGAATGTCTGTGAATACATCCATCCTTATTCTAGGAATGGAGAGCCTTCCTTCTTGGCCTCCTCCTTCCTCTCTCCTTCCAGCATCCACCCAGGGACAGCCCCACCACCACGGCCTCTCCCCACTGCCTCCTTCCCTGCCCAGCCAGAGCCAGCAGCCATCCATCCTCAGCTCTTAGTCATCTCCGTACCGCGATGAACGCCATCATTAGGAGCCTTTCATTATCAGCGGCTTGCACACAGCTGATGTTGATTTGATAGAATCCAATTTAGCATCCACTCTGGGCCCTGCTCCATAAGCATTTGGGTTTAGCATGTAGAGGCAGTTTGATGCTGTCTTGATGGCCTTTTAAGTGGCTGAGAAAATTGCTGGCATGGCAATTTGGTGGCAGGCAGGCTCCTGGCGGGTGGGGCTGGAGGAAGCGGGGAAGGAGCAAAAGACCAAGGGGGCATTTCAGCCCGTGTCTGTAAAAGGCAGCTAAGTGTTTGGGAATCATGCATTAAAAGTGAAGAGAGAACAGACAAAACCACCAGGGTGTCTGAGGGACTCCACTGGGTGAGACTTCACCGTGGTGCCTCCTTCTGATGGGCACAGCACTGCCCTCAAAATCAGTCACAATGCTCGTCAGCCTGCACTCGCGACGGCACGTCACCGTTCACAGAATGCTTTCCTACGTCACCTCGTTTTTACGTTGCGCCCCCAAAGAACTCTCAGGCTGACTCCTGAGGATGCTATTATCCCTGTCCTGCAGACACAAAACCAAGGCTCAGGAGCAGATGCCTGAGATGGGAACGGAGGTGGTGCTGGTGGCCAAGAGAGGGCAGGGTTCAAGACACGGTGGAAATGATTGCAAAAATGCAAGAGTGGGCAGCAGCTTCCTTGACTCCATTCCTAGGTTTCCCCAGTGACTCAATGAGTCTCACCTCTCTGCCCTTTCCCCACTTCCTTCCTTAGGGACCACCCGAGGGTGAACGGGAGGTCAGGTGCTGGCGGTTCCTTGCAGAATGGATAAGTTCCTAGAGCGCAGTAGTGGGCTGGTACACGCTTAACCTCTGGCTCGCCAAAGAAAAAAGCCCTGGTTCACACCATCTGCCCTTCCACCTGGCCTCAGTACCTGCACCATGCCAATTTCAAGACGCCAGCAAATGCAGACATGGGAAGGGGTGTCCGCCATGGACTCTGTGGGTGTGGATGGGCTCAACCACACCAGTGCTAGTGAGTCGTGATGTTATTCCGAATTTGTGCCCGCTTTACAACTGAACACACTGAGGCCCGTTAGTTCTGAAACTAACACCTTGCCCCCCTCATCGGGCCACGGAACGCCAAGGATGCGACGCCTCCCTCATGTGGAAAGTCATGCTGGAGAGCCCGAGAGTCTGGCACAGGCCAGATTCAGGAACTTGACAGACAGGCAGCCCTAGCCTCTTCCCCGCCCATGGCCCACAGGCCACGTTTCAAGTGCCTTCTCCCGGGGCAGGGCCAGGTGCAGGGGAGGACGGCAGAGAGTCCTCCCAGCGCAGTCTGATTCTCTTTCAGGACGCTGAATGCCTGGGAAGCCTTTCTCTTTTCCCTTCCACCTGGCTCTTTTCTCTCTCCTCCTAGTTTGAGACCTCAGAAAATCATTGCCTTGAAATCTTCCTCCTGAGGCGTTGTGCGTGTGTCTCAGAGCCAGGCTCTTCTCTCCTCTGATGGGTGCTAGGCGTTTCGCCCCGAGGCCACAGCCGGCTTTAGGGGGATGCCGCAGCAGCCCAGGCCCCCACGTCACATGCTTGGCCTGCCTCGGATTTCAGCCCCCGCAGCAGTGGAGAGTTCAGGGTGAGCTCAGACTCACCCCACACTGACCTGTCCTACCTCAGGACCACGGTCCAGCTGGCCTCTTTCTGTCCCCAGGGCCTTGATCAGAAGCGGCAGCAGCCTGAAGCCCAGGGGAGTTTATGTCCCCGGGGTAACTCTCAACCAACGGGACAGGCTCTGGGGAAAATGCCCCAGCCTCCCAGTCCACAGGCACACGACTCCAGAGTCTCTAAGAAGCTGCTCAGGGGGCCCCAGCAGCACAGAACACCAGGGCCTCCCTTCTCTCTGCTGCCTCCTGCTTCCGGGGATCACCTTCCAGAGAAACCACCTGCGTCCAACTCCTGTCCTAAGCACTGTTTTTTGCAAAGAGAACCACTAACGCTCTGAGGTGGGTACCACTTACACCCCCATTTTGCAGATGAGGAAACTGAGGTTGTGTCTGCCTGACTTGGGCTAGACAAGTTCAAGAGTGATTGTCTACCTATCCAGACTGCCCATAAGGATGGTTGTTCTTGGGGATACAGCTCACGTTCACTGAGACGGCCAGCACCATGCCTGCAAGCTGGAATGTCAACTGGCCCAAAAAGAGGCACCTTGGACACAGAGAACACCCCATGGGCAATGGTTCTCTCTGTTTATCCTTGAACCGTTCTCTTTGGAAAGAAAACCTCTCAATGTTTGACCTCATTTTTGTTTTGCTTTTGTGTATATCTATATATGTGTGTGTATATATATATATATATACGGATATAAATACATATGTAAATATATGTGTGTATAAATATATTAATAAACATAGGTATATACATATATGTATATATGTGTGCGTGTATATATCTGTAATATATATACACACAGTCAAAAGGTGGGAAAGAAATTCATCAAAATCAGTAGTTATTCCTGGATGGTGGCAGACGACATTTCTATTTTGTGTGTGCTTTTCTGTCTTTTCTAATTTTTTCCACAATGAAATATTGTGCAAAGAGGCAAAGGCATTTTTTTTTTTTTTAAAAAGATCAAACCTCTTTGAAGGAATTTGCTGTTAACTTGAAACACTGACTGATTGCAGGGCCCCAGGAGGCATGGTAAACTCCATTTCTAGCAACAAGTTTCGTCACTTCCCAGAAACCCGCACAGTGCAGAGGGACAAGGACAGAGAAAACACAAAAGGTAAAAGTGGAGGAAGGGAGGATTTAATAGTCAGACAAAGTGCCTTCCCTGGGGCACAGAGATGCCCTGGGGTGGGGAAGGGGGCTTGAAGAAGAGATAGGGACCCCACTTACTGGCCGTAGCAGGGGCAGTGTCCACCAGTTGTGCAACATGATGATTTGAGGATAGAAAGGATTTGAATAGGATGCCAGTGAAGGGCTCTGGAGGGAATGGGCAAGATCTTGGCCTTCACACACAACAGTGAATACATTAGACAACATCCATCACCATCCCATTTTGGGGGGATTGCCATTCACCTTGGAATACTGAGAAAAGAAGCATTTGTCCCAAGTCGGCCAACTCCCCTTTGCTCATTCACTCCACAAATTTGGACTGAGAGCCCCTGTTCCCCCCATCACGCTGTAAGCTCCATGAGTTCAGGGACCATGATGGCCTCACTTGGCACCCTCCCCCCACCAGCTGTTAGCACAGGGGCTGGTAGACACCCCCAAAATGGACTGAATGACTAAGGAAGTCCAACTACCATCCCACCTCACCCCAGAAGAGACTTTTGGGTTAGATGGAAAGAAAATGAGTCACAAGATCTGAGTTTTTGTCCCTGCCCTTCCAGCAACCCACCTCATGACCTTTGGGAGGTCGCTATTTACTTTGTGATTCCATTTCCCCCAAATTGGAAGATCTGACCCTAAAAGAAAACCCAGAGATAAATAACACAACCTCTATTATATACTTTTTGTTCCTTAGGATAAAGACCTGGCAGAGGGGAGGGCATGAATCAGTCCTGTCCTCAATCCTGGAGACACAGGCAGTGTAAAGGGGTCAGCCGTGGGGTCCACGAGGACCCTCCTCAGACTGCAAGGACCAAGGCGGTGCTGCTGGGGGCTGGGAAGCTGCTCGGGCTGGGCGTGGAGCTTTCTGCTCTCTTCAGTGGCCTCTCCTCTGGGACCTTGCCGTCCTAATGGAGGCTCCATTAGCTAATCTAGTGATTCAATTAGTTCTAAATGCTCCTGGCCTAAGAAGAGGGATGGCCAGGTGGGGATGTGTTGACTCCTATTTGCCGGAAAGGGTTTCCCAAGACGATGAAGCTGCAGTTTGAATTCCCAAGTCTCTCACTTCCCTCTCCATTCATGGGCCTGGGGTCATCACCCCAAATGAGATCATGCAAGTGAAAGCACTCTGTAAACTATTTTTATTACTCATTCCCTCTTGGGAGGAGGGCCCCCCCACTGCCTTCTCCAGCCACCCTCTGTCCCAGAGGTAAGGGGGCTGCCCTGAGACAGAGGGACCAGGAAGTTTTCAAGGGCACGCCCCAGGCCTAACTCTGCGGAACCCCAGGCCAGGGGTTTTTCAGACTTTGCAGAATGGAAATGACATTTAGGTCCTTTGCAGGGAAGATCTCTTCTTTCTCTAGTGACAGTCCTGCTCAGTCCTGGGCCACTCTGCTCATGTGGGGACTCTGCATGTCTCCCGTGTGGACACACTGCCCCTACCATCTTCTTGTCTCCCCAGAGACACATAACTTGGGGACAGCCACATCTTAGGTGTCAGTTGCTAGGGAGCACAGCTCAGTCCCTGGCAGGAAGGGGCAGAAAAAGGGAAATATGGGAGGAGAGAGGACAGCCAAAAAAAAGGACAAAAATGGCACAGAAGTGAGTCTCTACCATCTGGAGGTCCTTTTTGCATTCCAGAGGAAGCGGTGCTTTTTCTAAAGTCCAGGAATTGCTACCAACCCCCTGGAAGCTGTTAGAATTGGGAAAGTCACTTTACCTCTTTAATCTCAATTCATCCTGTGTAAAATGGGAGCGTTGGATGGGGATAGTGATTCTAACTTTGGCTGCACGTTGGAAGCGGCCTGGGAAGCTTGAAAAAGCTTCGAGCCTTGGCTCCAAACACAAAGATTCTAGTCGCATTGGTCTGGATGTGCGGTCTGGACTTGCGATTACTTTCCTTTCTCTAGGCAGTGGCTTGCTGGTAAACCAGCTCTCGGGAGAAAAAAGTTCTGATTTGTAGCGTTTTCCAATTTTCCAATGGTGTAAATGCTCTCAGCATGGCCTACTTCATGCAACCAGTAGCATGACAGCTGGCTCAGCACACCACTGTCTCTGGCGATTCTAAGGTGCCTCTAAAGTGGATCCACTACAGCGGTCCCACGGAGGCAAGGCGTTTACAGAGCCAGGGAGCTCCAGGTCCCCAGAGCAGAGGTGAGAGGAAGGGTCTGGTCGCAGCTCACACAGAGACAGCCCCACCGGCCCGCCTTTCTCCACCAGCTCTGGAGCCCATCCTCTCATCCCATTCTCCCCACCAAAGGCTCTTCACAGGAAGATAAAGGACAAAGAAGGAAAGTTCCAGTGGCTTCCAAACGCTGTCAGAGCCCCTTTCAGGGGGAAACTTCTCAGTTGTTCACCTCCTTCTTTTCCATCAGGAAAATGTCCTCAACACTGAAAGCAGTCCGCCAGGTATCTGAGGGGTCAATTTTCAGCACATTCTCCACTTTCACTGACAGTGAGACCTAGGACTGTTTCCCCAGAAGATATTCAGAACAACTGTTGAAGCCAAGACGGGAGGAAGATGGGGAGAAAACAGGGGTGATGGGAAGAGAGAAGACACCTGCTTCTCCTGGCAACGGTGGGGCCCCGGGTGGGTTAGTCAGGGCCACGTCGAGGCCACCCTTCCTCCTTTCCTCTGAGGACGATCACCTTGTATTCAACTAAACCCAAATGCATTTAAGCACATTCAGGAATTCAACTCTGTACTCACCATTTTGAGAATTTGGCTTTTCAAGTGGAAAATCCTGTCTTTCGAGGCCCTTAACTAATAGAAGAGTCAAGATTCAAGGAAGAAACAGGCTTAGGAACTCTAAGTCATGTGGAAACTAGCGTAACAGCTGGGCACAGGCTCTAGAAGTGAGTGCTTGCAGAGTTGAGAGTATGTTTTATAAGAGTATTTTTTTTCAATATCCCACCAATTTCCAAAAAGGGATATAAAAGCCTGTGATCCAGAAAGAGGGCAAAGGCCAAGGCAGGCATAAACTGGAAGCCCTCATGGCAGGGAGGCTGGACATGATACGTAAAGCCATCCGGTGGTCCCCTGGGTAAGGGCAAGCCCAGGTCTACTTGGACCTCTGGGAAGTAAGAAGACTCAGCTGTCTCAGCAGTGACAAAATGGTGGATGGTCCTTGGTTTGGGCGGGCCTCCTGGGCAGGGCCATCATGTAGATTTGTCAGGAACCATGGAAGGGGCTGCATCTATTCAGAGGGGACGCCTTTTCTGATTTGCTCAAAAACATCCAATTGGCCAGCAAGAGCCCCAGAACGGGTCCATTCTGCCAGCACCACAGGGCCAAGCTTTGCCTCACCAGCATTCAGTCTGACCTGCCTGAGGCCTGAGTTCCAGTCCCTGCTCTAATGAACAAGCTGAGTGAGCCTGGACATGCTGCTCTACTTCTAAGATTCAAGGGAGCCCTAAAGGGAGCAAGGAGCACACACTTGGGTCATAAACAAAAGAACGAATAGACACTTAGCATCTGTGCCTTTGGTCACTGCTGTCTTGGACTTCTCTTAGGTTCAGGCCAATAATTTACATCCTCTAAAGCCCACACTGACCTGGTGGTGGTTAGATACCTGGGGGAGTCACCGTGAGGTATGAAATTAGATATGAAGACTTTCTAGGTAGATGGTTCTGAGTTGATTATTTTCCCATGAATTAAAATAGAGTGAACATGTGACATCAGCCCAGTCCCCCAAACCATAGAATTGACTAATAGTAAAGCTACAGGGGGGCTTAGACATGATCGGATTATCGAATTTTACAGATGATGAGACCAGGACCTCTGAAGTAAGGGGGCTGGGTGGGTCACACATCTTTCAGAGATGGACCTTCGTCCTGGTGCGTCTGAGGGAGAGGGCCCGGCACGGGCGATCACCCCCATTCACAGGCCCAGCGCTGTGCCTGAAAGGATACAACGGGAAGAAAAGGCTGAATTACAAAAGAAATAGAGAAACAGACAGGGATGCTGGTGCCATTCAGTGGCAGGCTGCAGGTGGGGAGAGGAAAAAATAGAGTTTAGAATTAGGAGAGGGCCAGATCAGTCAAGGGTGAAGAGAGAATTCTCAATGAAAGACGAATGGGGCACAGAACCACGGAGGAAGATGAAATAAGTGAAGCAGGAAATCAACCCTCCTTGGGCTGTACACTGCCGGGCAGCCTTGAAATATGCCTGTCACTTGCAGGTGGAGGGGAGGTCAGGTTGGCGGTGAGTTGGGTGGCGTGGAGATGGTGTCCTGTGTGTGGCCAGCATGCAGCAGAGGGTCTGCAGGGGATGAGGGCTTTCCGCAAGGAGTGGGGCTCCTGGGGACTAAGGGGTGAAGCTCAGCTAAGTGCACGAGCCAGAGTCTCTTCTCCACCAGCCAGGATGGGACAGTGTCTGCCCTCCTTCTTCATTCTCTGCTGAGCCTCTTTCAGCCACACCCTGTCTCCTTCCTCTGACACAGTTCTTGCCTCCCTGAGTCCTGGGTTTGAGTGCCAGATCAAGAAACAAGGGCAAAAGCCACCTCCTCCCCAACTGTGGGGTTTTTTTTTCAAGTCACATTTTTAACCATTTAAAAAAATTTACTTATTATTTTTGGCTGCGTTGGGTCTTAGCTGCAGCACGCGGGATCTTCACTGTGGCACGTGGGTCTCTCTCCAGTCGTGGTGTGCGGGTTTTCTCTCTCTAGTTGTGGCGTGCGGGCCCCAGAGTACGTGGGCTTTGTTGTTTGTGGCGCTCACACTCTCTAGTTGAGATGCCCGGGCTCAGTAGTTGCGGCTCTCAGGCTTAGTTGCCCCGCGGCATGCGGGATCTTAGTTCCCTGACCAGGGATCAAACCCGCGTCCCCTGCATTGGAAGGCTGATTCTTTACCACCGGAACACTGGGGAAGTCCCCCCGACTGTGTTCTGATCCCACACAGAGGTGTGGTCACATCACCCTGGCCTGGGGATCCGATGCCTTGGAGTGAGGTCCTGGTGATTCTTCAGCAGTGCAAACCTCCCTCCTCTGCCCTCCCTGGGCCTGAGAACAGACCCTCCTTTATGCTGAATCTTACTCTCCGAGGAAGCAGGATACACCGCACTGGGAGTCGAGGTGTCCACTTTGGGGCAGACACTTTTCAGAAAGTGAAAATCTCACCCAGCCCGGCGTCTCGGATGGGGGACTTCTGACCCATGAAGGGCTCCCTCAAGCCACACAGCCACACACGGCTTCGCCGTTAGAAGAAAGGTACAGACTCGATGAAACCAGCATTACAGCCCAGGAAGCCTGACAGACAAAACCAGCTGGGCCTCGCCCGATGGATCACATCCCTCTTCTGACTGCGGGGCTGAGGCTCAGAGACACAGAGAGCTCCGGGGACGCGGCGACGGCGCACAGCAAGCCTGAGTGAGGATGCACTGGGCCCCGTCAGTGCTCTCCAAGTCAGCACGCCAGCCCCCAGGAAGAGGCTTAGCAAACCTCTAAGAGGGGAGCGCCGGGGGGCTGACAGGCTTCTGATTGGTCAAACTGAAGGAAGAGGAGGAGGTCAGGGGACCATTACCTCCGTGGATGGGGAGCCAGGCCCGGCCTCCTGCAGAAAGCAGACGAACAGAAACACCCACACGCTCCCTTCAGCGCTTCTCTTCCCCGAGTCGCAGAGAAGAGAAGCGGGGCTCTGTGAGTGGGTGGAAATAACAGCAAAGGCACAGGTATGGGAATCACCAGAAGCAAGCTACCGAGGCAGATGCCTGGGCTCAGCCCTGCCCCCAGCCAACTCTGATCGGGGGGGTCCGGGTCCAGCAAACCCCCGCCCCGTCATCTCTGATGAGGCTGGTCCCTCACTCTGAAGAACCCTGGCAAAAGTATTACTTAAGGCAATCTCGAGGGCAAACTTGTTGGAAAGAAAGAGGAAGCTGTGAGATAAAATGTAATCGTTTCTCTCAGCGCCTGCATTATTTCATTTTCATGATAATGATGCTTCCGTTTCCAAGCCACTTTGCAACTGATCTGACTTGATCTTCCCAGGGATTTCGCCCAAATGGATGCTAATCATCTTGGTCCTTCAAAGAGGAAACTGAGGCTCTGAAAGAAGTTAAGTGGTTGCCTGGGGCCACATATTTAGCTAAATGGCAGCGGTATTCGAAACCAAGACCAACCCATCTCTCTTCTGACTTCACTAGGGCCAAGTGGGCACTCAGACACAGATGGAGGCCAAGTTATGAAAGACGGTATCCCGTTCGTTCTCAGAGGCCACAACCAGCATCATCCCTGACACCCCTTGGGCATGAGGCGCTGTCCCTCCAGGCACGCTAAGTTGCCCCTGCCCTGTAGCTTCTGCTTGACACCACGCCCGCCCCCCTCTAGAGGACCCAAGTTAGCGTCAGAGTCACCAAGGGGTGCGGGGGGGGTGGGGGGAAGGGAAGAGTTGCATATGAAAGGAGCATCTACGTTTAAATGCATCTCCCTGCAACTTAATCCCTGCGCGAACTTGACCATGGATTTAACCTCTTCCAGCCTCCCTTTCTCCATCAGCTCAATGCGGATTATAACATAGACCTCTCGGGTTTATTCCGAAGGGTATATGTGACGTTGAAAACCCTACACACAGAGGTAAGCATTACATCCCTTCCCTCCTCTTAATTCTTCCAAAAAGACACAATGGAGGATGTCTTGGTGTTTCCCTGAAGCAGGGACTGCTGTTGCCCTACAGGACAGAGCCAGGGAGCCGCTGTGCTGGACGCTGCTGACTCCCAAAGGGGCCTCCAGCTCAGGAAAGCCTCCTCCCACTTACCCCCGACTCCTGCCTCCCCCCAACACCCAACAGGATAATTGGGGTTCTGTGCCACGAGGTGCTGGCTCAGCAGAGGCCCCATATATAAAAATTATTCTTGATGGCTTGGACGGAGTTTGCACTGTCCAGGCCAAAATGAAATATGAAGACTGGGCGCCGGAGGGTGACTGGGTGATGCCGGGGAGCAGTGACTGAATACAGCCCATGAGTTACATTCAATACTTATTGAAGTTTAAGGATGAGGTTATGTGCCGACGGGTCATTTCTCCTCAGGTCTTCCAGATACCGTCTCTCGCGTCACATTATGTGCTGCCCTTTGGCTCTGCCCGCTCTCTCCCTCTCCGGGACTGAACAAGCTTGAAGCTTCCTGATGAATAAGCATCTCCTTATAGCTCTTGGTCCTGGCCAGAGTGATCCTCCTGAACGAGAACATATTGCCGGGAAAGGGTGGAGGCTGGAATGGGGCTTAGGTGGGGAGGCAGGAGATCTGGGTCTCCCTGCCCAACCCCTGCCTGGCTCTGGGACCCCAGGCAAGCCACTGAGCCTGAGACCTCAGTTTTTCTCATCTACAAAATAAGAACACTGACTGTTGGTTTCAGTGAAGTCCCAGAAATTAACAGGTAAAAGTTTCTCAATTCAGCTGATGGAGCAAAAGTTTCCTGAGACACCTGGAAAAACTAACTGGTCCCACAACGGTAAATTTGGGGGCTCTGAAAAGAGAAAAACATAATGACAGGGGCAAGGCCTAGTAGGAGTTTCCAAAAGGGACCCCCTTCTTACCCAGGGCACTGTGGAAATGTTCAAAAGAAAAGGAACTCTTTGCCATCCCTGCCCAGTGACAGATCAGAGGTGAAGATCATGAATTTTGGAGGCTTTGTTCGTTCAAAAATGAGAAGCCTTTTGCTTAATGAAGAACTCTTAATAAGTGTTGTTTTTCCTAAATTATCATATTAACCACAGATAATTAACAAGCATATCCTTAATGCCGCAGGATACTGACAAACCCACTGCATGCACCTCGCTGCCTATAAATCATCCAGCCGTCCTTCAAGGCAGCTGTTTAATTACTCCCGCTTTGGGGAGGAGCAATGTTGGGGCTCTCTCTAAATTTCGTTGCCAGCGAAAACAAAGCCAGCAACATTTCAGCTCTTTATCATCATTGTACCATCTTAAGATGTTGCTGCCAGCCCTGTTTCAAATGGCAAAAAACTGGGAACCACCCAAGTGTCCAGCGATAGGGGAATAGCTTGGCTAAACACATTAAAGGGTATCAATTTAATGGGATGTCATACAGCTACCAACATCCAAGACTGAAGCTATGTCAATACACAGAAAACGTGCATTTTAAATCATGTTAAGTGGGAAAGCAACATAAAACACTCTGTACACAGTGATTACAACCATATAAAAAGGTATATAATTATCGACAAATCATGGACGAGAACTGAGAGGGATATAAAGCGGTGTGCTTAATACTTGTTTTCTACCCTGAAGTGGATCAAGTTCATTTTTTAAAAACAAATGAAGCACTGCTGGTGGCAGTTAGCCGGGGCTGTTCCAACTCTCGCCAGTCCTGCTGTGGTTCCTGTCACCTGGGAAGAGAGTGGCTCAGCCCTGATCATCTCCGCCCACGCCCACAACGCGGGCCCCCGTCTCTGAAACGTGCCAGATCTTTGCAGCATCCATGATGTCCGACTGGCATTCTCAGGGTAGAAATCAGCTGAATGTGGTTTTCATGCCTCATTGCTCATGAAGCCACAGACTGGAAGGAACCAGGCTCTCAGCAGTAACATCTAGTATACCCTCTTTTGCCAGAACCCTTCTCAGGAGCTCAGCTGTGGGTTCAAAATGCTCAGCTCTGAAGCCCAGCAGAGGCCTCAGCCTGAGGTCTGGCTCCGAGTGGCACGGAGAACTGGGGAGCAAGGGGGGAAAGAGGGGCAGCCCGTGCTCGTCCCGGCCCCCCCCAAAACACCCAGCAAAGCCTGAGCTGCCGTGGGTTGGAGGGCAGGGGAGTCCTTGCTCAGCCTCTGAATCTGGTGGAGTCCTTCCTTCCCAAAGTTTACAGGAACCAAGTCTGTCCTTTAAAAGTACCATTCACTGGGACTTGGGTTTTTTTTCCCCCCACTATCCTGGGATGGCAGGAAGTCACACTTTGGTTAAAATCTGGGCGCTGGGTGGCAGAGGATCAGCTACTCGGCCAGCTTTGCCTCTCGGCTGGTTCTTTCTCCACATCCACGCGCCGCCTTTTTGGATATCCGGGTCAGGCCACCGAAACGCACAAGGGGAAAAGAAAGAGAGACAGAACCCAACCCAGGTGTCCCGGTCCCCAAGCTGCGGTGCTCTGGTCCCCTCTTCCTGCAGCGTCTAATTGTAAAAGGAGGAAGGAAGCTCAACCACCGGCCCAGCAAGGCCTGGACTGATGCTTGGCATGTTGCCGGCACACGTGCCACATGCAGGGCAGATGGAGAGGTGGAGAACAGCACCTTCTCCCTCCCACCACCCCTGGTGCTAGGGAGAGGTCTGAGTCTCATCTCCCACTCACATCTGCTTGCAGTCCATTATTTCACTGGCCCTAGGCACTGCTTGCCACCTCCTACTTCTAGCTTTGAAATTTTATTTCTGGTTCTCATTAACATATTTAAGCAGAGTTGGGGATGGAGTCCTGAAGTGACCTGAATCACTGCGTTGTGTTCACTTCTGTCCCTTATGGTGCCTGCAGGAAGCATTTTAAACCAAAGCACTGTGATGAGCTCCTTCAACTGGGCATACCCATAAGCCCAGTTACACAGAGGAAGGCCCGTCACGATCTCACACTGCCTGAGTCTGAACAGTGACGCTGACAGGAGAGGATGGTGGGAAACCAGGTCGCTGGACACTCCCTTTGAGTATGAACTGAAGCTGTGAAAAATAAAGGCATGCTCCCAGCACCCGTGTGATACGGAAACATTCGTATTCTCATTTTACAGATGAAGAAACAGGTGCTCAGAGAAGTCAAATAACTCTTCCGAGGTCACATAGCTGGTAGGTAATGAAGCCAGGATGTGAAGCCAGGTGGACTCCAGACCCCGAACGCTCACAGAGTGATGTGTTCTGCCATATTGATGACTGTATGGGAAGGAGTAAAGGGTGAAGGAAGGACGTGTAAGAAGGAACAATTTAAATAAAGTCAAAGACCAGTCGGGGAATATTGAAGCATCAAAACATTAAAACTCCCCTGAGCAGAAAATCTAGGAAATTATTTTCTAATATCTTTTGCTCTGTTTCTGTGTCCATAAAACAAGCTTCTGAGTTACCATTTGGTTTTCGGAAAGGACCTATTTACTAGGGAAGATGTGCCCGGAGAAAATCACCCAGCAGGTTCTCAGGCCAGGATCGTTTATCCACTTCATTTCCTGGCTGGCAATGCAGCCTCCTGGGGCTTTGCAGGGAGCAAGGCGTGTGCCCCACTTCTGACCATCTCAGGCAGAACCAGGTAACCAACAGGGCATCTGCCCAACAGAACGGGCACCAGGACTCGCCAAGGTGCAGGTGGGCATGCAGCCAGCTCACAGGGGGCAGAGATGGGATAAGTTAGCACTGTGCTCGGGATGGAGGCTCGGGAGGACGGGAGGCTGTTCCCCTCTTCACAGGGTCTTCACCTTTGCCTTCTTCTATCTGCTTCCTTTTCTCCAACTTAACCTACATCTTCACTCGAAACTCCGTCAAGAACTTACTCTACATCATCCCCATGTTTCACCTCCAGCCAGAGAACTGCCAGGTCACTCCTTCCCACCATACAAACAGTCCCCCAATCCCGTCCCCAAGGGAGCCGGGCAAAGGAATGTGATGTGGACAACATGAAGGATGGTGCATGTCTACAGTTACCAACAAGAAGTAGTTCTACAAATGAAAAACAGGACGCAAAAGAGAGAAAATGAAAAGAAAGCATGTTCAGCATAATGATATCCCATTTGTGTAAAACTCCTAATTAGACGTGAATATATGCCCAGAAGGAGGTCTGGAGCTGTGGCTGCCTGGGGAGGGGGCGTAGGGATTTCAGAGTGATTTTTCTTTCTTCTTATACTTCTCTGCATCATTTGAATTTCCATAATGAACATGTATTACTTCTCTAAACAGAAAATATATAAGAAGCCATACGTTTAAACTAAAACCTCCCCTCCTTGACATAGCCTTCCCAGACTGGCCCAGGGAGGACCAACAACTTGCAAAGATTGCTGGGAAACAAGTATTTCCCATCCCACGGAGGCTATTTCTCTTACACTCCCCTCCCACACACCATTTTTCACTCTTGTAAATCTAAGTGGGTCAAGGCCAGCTGGGAGGAGAATTGCCTCTCCCTGGACCAGCCTGTACCGCTTCTCCAGGGGCTCCCTGGGGCTGGCCTTATTTAGAGTTGCTTGAATCTGATGTGCAGACTTTCGTCATGCTGCTAACTGACTCAAAGGAGGAAAATAACATAGATGTGTTTTCTAGAAGTTTGTCGATTTTAATTAAGCTACTAGCATATATTTTCATTCCCCTCCCTCTTAGCAGCCTCACCAATGCTCATAGGCCCTGTTCTTCCCTATCAGCTCTACAGAAGAAAGGCAATAATCTTCTTAACCTGTCCCTGCTATGCCCTAACGATGACATTTCTCTTCAACAAAGCTGAGCCTCACCAGAGCTCTGAGCTCTTGTCTCTCTTCTCTGGGGTCTGTGTCTCTGAACTGAACTCCTCAAAAGGTACATACTTATATCTCTGTACCTATTGGTCACTTCACATTTCCTCACTCAAAAGCCCTCCATTCTGGCACATGGTTCCTCTGCCTTCCACTCAACTTCCAAAAGGATATAACAATCAGAGATATCTTCAGGTAAAAGTAAGAGCACACTTGACCTAGAATGGTTTAAACAAATGGGGTTTTATTTTTCAACAACAACAAAAAGTCTGAAGGTAGGTAGCTGATGACATTGACTCAGCAGCTTAGTGATGTCGGAGCAAGTGGTCTCTGTAATTCTACTGACTGTTGCTTTCATGGGCCCAAAATGGCTGCCCCAGCTCCAGACTTCACATCTGTAAGCTGAGGCAGGAAGATGGGGAACTGGGGAGCTCAACCACGCCATTGCTTTTATTAGGAAAGCAGAAGCTTTCCCAGAACACTCAAAGTAAACTTCCATTTATGTCTTATAGGCCACATTGTATCATACGGCCATTCCTGGATGCAAGGGTGATGGAGAAAGCAAATATTTTGCTTTTCCAGTCTCAAAGTAGCATACTGGGAAGAGGCATAGGGTTAGTAAATCAGCAATCTCTGTCACAGAGGCCAAACCCCTTTCCTTGAGAAGCTTAGCAAACAGGATAACAATTGCAAACTTTTACTGAGCACTTATCCTGCCCCAAGCCCTCTGCTAAGTACTTCCTTTACATCTGCTGTCTCGAGAAATCCTCCTAACAGCTCCATGATGCAAGTGTTACTCGTATCTCCATTTTATAGATGAGAAACCTATGGTTTACGAAGGCTGGGGAACTGGCCCAAGGTCACCCAGTCTGTAAGTGTTAGAGCCAGGATTTACATCCCGCTTAGCCAGGGGTCAACAAACTCCTTCTGCGAAAGGGCCAGATCATAAATATTTTAGGGTTTGTGGGTCATATGGTCTCTGTGGCTACTACTTAACTCTGCTATTATAGTGCAAAAACAGCTGCAGCCAGTATGTAGATAAACCTGCTGTGTTCCAATTAAACTTGATTTATGGACACTAAAATTTGACTTTCATATCATTTTCACCTATCACAAAATATTCTTCTTCTTTTGACTTTTTTCCTGACTCTTTAAGAAAGAGTCAGGGGCCGTGCAACAACAGGCCTCAAGTCAGATCTGGCCCGTGGGCCCGTAGCCTGCCAATTCCTGCTGTTAGCCAGTGCTGCAAACATTTCGGATTCTAAGTGTATGGAGGTTTTAATGCACGTGGTCGACCCTGCCCTCTGCTTGCCACACGCTCCTGCTTTGGCTTAGAACTTGACATTCTACTGCCTTCTGCCCCTGCACCCTTGTGTCTGGATCTATGAGGGCAACAAAACAGGCGTCGTCCCTCCACCACATTTCACCAGAGCCTCAGTATATGCCCTTGGCTGTTGGTGTTGACACGGTGGTGACTTTTATCACAAGAGAGCATTGGCACTGCCAGAAACCTGTCCTGCCAGACTTAGGGCAAGACCCAGAGCAATGATGGGGTGGTTGGTTTTGTCTTTTCTGAGAGCTTTGGGTGATATTTTTCTCCCCCTAACAGCAGGTACTTCACAAGCTCTCAGGAAAGAAAAAAAACAGGAATAAAAGCCCAGATTGCTTTTCTTTGATTGTCTAAGTAATATTAGATCTCTTCTTTTAACTGGATACTTAAGGATGTGTAGAGGGAGAGAGGAGAACAGTGTGGCATCTAATCGCTCTGGTTCCTCCTGCCTCTCAGGTACCGACGCCCTGCGCACACGGCCTGCCTATATCACCTCGCAGAAGCACCCCGGAATTTCCTCTGGGTTTTATAGTTACACCTCCAAAGACGGTGCATTTGTCCACAAGAGCTGCTGCTGCTTTGAACTGCGCAGCAAATGCTTCCCTTCTCTCTGGCTCCTCTGCCAATGGCAGCGATGGGCCTGCTCATTGAAGACTTCTAGAAGGTTCCAATGGCCAAGAAGATCGTAAATGCTGAGAACAGTTTCCCTGGATGTAGGTGCCTCCTCCTCTCCTACCGCTAAAGGCATTGGTAATTCCCTTGGCATTGTTAAAGAAGGAATTATCCAAGACACTTGTTAAAGAAGGATTTATCCAAGACACTTGTTAAAGAAGGATTTATCCAAGACACTTGTTAAAGAAGTTAAGGCCAACTATCAAGATACGATATGTGTAGGGTCCACTGCAATGGGGATTTGCAGTATGGGGAGAGATTGGGCTCAATTCCCAATCAACAAGGAAAAGTGGGAATGTATAGCCAAGAAGCAGAGGGGGTCAGTGAATGGACAATTACTGAGAAGAAACTTCGGGGTAAGGGGGAATTTCTGACTAGACTGACCTAACAGGATTCTTACTGAGGGCAGGCCAGGTGATCTGACATCCCCTGGGGGATGGTAGAGGATGAGGAACCTGATGAGATTTTGGGGGTGATCAGATATCAAGGGAGGGGTGGGTTCTGGCTAAATGGACTTATCAGGATTCTTCCTAAAATTGAACAATGCAGAGACAAACACAAAAGCTCAAAAGTGAGGGCCTAGTTGAGAAGAGAGTTCAGAGGAGCCTGATTAGAGCTTGTCCAGGGAGAAACTCTGTCAGGGTGATTCCCAGAATAGTGTTGTGTTTTTTGTTTGCTTTTTCTTTTTTTAAATAAATTTATTTTATATTTATTTATGTTTGGCTGTGTTGGGTCTTCATTGCTGTGCGCGGGCTTTCTCTAGTTGTGGTGAGTTGG
>NW_021145681.1:0-31816 GCF_002837175.3 Physeter macrocephalus | reverse complement strand
TCTAGAGTGCAGGCTCAGTAGTTGTGGCACACGGGCTCAGTAGTTGTGGCACATGGGCTTCAGCAGTTGTGGCTCGAGGGCTCTAGAGCGCAGGCTCAGTAGTTGTGGCGCATGGGCTTAGTTGCTCCGTGGCATGTGGGATCTTCCCAGACCAGGAATCAAACCCATGTCCCCTGCATTGGCAGGCGGATTCTTAACCACTGGACCACCAGGGAAGTACCAGCGTTTTGGTTTTTTAAAAAAATTTAACACCCACCTTGAGCAGTCAGTGACCATTTTAAGGCTCCCCCGAGAGATCCTGTGCCGTGTTTAACCTCCTCTGTGAAAATGATGGTGATCAGATCTGCTCCACAGGACAACTGCGAGGCATAAATGAGTCTATGCCTGTGACGACATCTGATGCGGCCGGAGCACCGAGCAGGTGCGCCATCAGTGGACACTCCTTCCCGCTCTAGCGCCTGCAACTGGGTAATCAAGATAACTCTTGAGACTCTGTGTCCGATGCCCCCATGAGCACTTTAGATTGGTTCCTGTCCATGGCTCCCTGCCCTCCAGCCATGCGGGGAGCTGGGTGAGAGTGCAGACCAACCCGTGTCATCAGTCTCTCTACAAGATAAACAGCTCAGTGAGTGTAGACGGCCCACTGACGGTCACCTTGGCTGTGACAGGGAAAAATGGCAGCTTTGGTCAAAGGCTTTGGGGAACGCTGGCTAACTGGCCCTGGGTTCATGATTGGCTCCAACTTAGCTCATATCCCTAACTGAGGGGGCAGGTCTCCTCTAAAAAAAGAGAGCAAAGACTTCAGGGGTCCTGACCCCCTTTGCAGACGGTGCTGGTCTCAGGCCTGGAGGCTGTTCCGTAGCAGAGTTATGAATAGGAGGAAAATGGAAATGAGAGAGTTGAAGAGGGCAAACCAAGGAATCTACCACTTCCTCTGGGCAGACAGAGTCTTGCGGTTGAGGAAGAGCGTGACTCACCAAGTGCGTTTCTTAGATCTCGGCCCTTCCCAGCCACGTCTCACCCACATTCTCAGGAGGCACAAGCACTCGCCGAGCTTCAGATGGCACCTTTGTTCCTTGAAGTGGGCCAAGTCCAGCTCCGCAGCTCTGAAGAGCAGCTCTAGACAGATTCCCCAAAACAGGCTATGTCCCTTCGGCCTCAGAGACAAGAAAGGGCAGGGACAGATTTATCTTGAAGCCTAGACAGCTTGGGTGTCATTGCTCATTCATTCCAGCCAGACTGCGGGTAGGTGGGGCTGTCTGCCCGGCAGGGGCGCCCAGTTTCCAGTGCCCTGCGGTCTGTGGGGCGTGCTCATTCTTTGGGGTGATCAGATTCCTCCTCACAAAGGACACAGCCTTACAACAAGCCAGGGCAGAGGTAAACAGGGCAGATGTCATTGTCTCCACTCTCCCTAAGGCCTTGGCTGTGAATGAATGCTGGCCTTTGACAGGAGTTTCCAGCCTCCACGTTTAACCCCTCCGTGTCCAGCTCTGGGCTCCCACACGCTTCCCAGAACAGCTTCCTGCTACCCCAAAGGCTGTGCGGTGCTCAAGCTTCTTTAAGAGCACCCAGGTGTTTGTGTTTGTGTGTGTGTGTGTTTGTGTGTGCACACACGCATGCAGGTGAGGGGAGAGGGGTAAGAACAAGTCAAACTAGGTGTTTATGACTCTTCTGAGTGTTAAAATGACCCAGTGTTTATCACTCCCTGAAAGCGGCTTCCTCACAAACATTAGCAGAGTCTAAAAGAAGTTTATGGGGTTGCTGTGGATTGAACTGTGTCCCTCCAAAATTCACAGGTAGAAGTCTTTGCCTCCAGCTCCTCAGAACATGACCTTATTTGGAAGTAGGGTGGTTGCAGATGTCATTAGTTAAGGAGAGGTCATGCAGGAGGAGGGTGGGCCCTAAACCCAGTGACTGGTGGAATCATAAAAATGAACGCCTTGTGAAGAGACAGAGACATGCAGGAGAGGACAGATGCAGAGAGACACGGGAAGAAGACAGTCATCTACAAGCTGGGGAACGTCTGAGGCTTCCAGAGCCTAGGAGAGAGGCCTGGAACAGATCCTTCCCCAGCGCCTACAGAGAGAACACAGCCCTGCTGACAGCTTAATTTTGGACTGCCTCCAGAACTGCAAGACAACATATTTCAGTTGTTCTAAGTCACCCAGTTTGTGGGACTTTGCTGCAGCGGCCCTAAGAAACTAACACACAGGTCAGTAGGTAAAGGTGGCCGTGGGCGATACGAAGGGACAGAATGGCCTCCCCTGGGCAGCCCTGGGACACGGGGATGATGTTTCACAGCGTCAGGCTCAAGTGTTAAAGTCATTCCTATATTAGCCCAGGAGGCCCTTGGCGCTCAAGGGCTCAGCACTCATGGTTTTAACTATTCACGAATGAGCCCATAATTTATGATGCGTGATGAGTCATGAGAGTCACGTTGCCAAGGCAGAGACTTGACTCATGCACTCTGGGCCTGGCACACAGACAGGGCACTTGGCTGGGGGCTTTGTTCTCCTCCGCTTGTCATCTGCAGGCAGGACCACATGGGAGGTGATGAAGCCTGTGCGGCTTTGTGGGAAACTGGGTCTCAAGAGAAAGGCAGCAGCGAGCATGGGGGAGGAGGGAGAGGACGTCTAATCATATGATGGTCCAGGCCAGAAGGTAGCTTTATAAATGACCTGAGTCCACTATTTCTGGAATCATCATGGATCTGAAAGTGACACTAGATTTTTCAATTATACTTTGTTACCTTGTGAGGGTAGGAATTCTAAGACTTCGTGTCATTCTCAAATGTAGTAGTTCACTAAGATGTGAGGCCATATCCTGTAAGAATGTCAAGGGTCTAGTATATAGCAACAAGACTCCACTGTATTTTCCAAACCTCCCTTTTCCTTCAGGCACCAGGCTCTCTGCAGACTGTAACTGCTACTATATCCTTAAAGTAAAGGTCACCTGTGTGGTATAATTTGGAGAGAGTCTGAAGAGTCTGGCACTAAATCACCCAGTCCTCAGGGCCTTCCCTGCCACAGCATACACCTGAGGCCTGAAATCCTGCCATTATGTGACTCATTCCTTTGGGTGAGGGCATTGCCTCAACTTTAAAAAGCACCCATAGGCTTCCCTGGTGGCGCAGTGGTTGAGAGTCCGCCTGCCGGTGCAGGGGACACGGGTTCGAGCCCTGGTCCGGGAGGATCCCACATGCCGCGGAGCGGCTGGGCCCGTGCGCCACGACTGCTGAGCCGGCGCTCTGGAGCCCACGGGCCACAACTGCTGAAGCCCGCATGCCGCGACTGCTGGGGTCCGCGCGCCTGGAGCCCGTGCTCCGCGGCGGGAGGGGCTGCCGCGGTGAGAGGCCTGCTCACCGCAACAAGGAGTGGCCCCCGCTCGCCGCGGCTGGAGGGAGCCCGTGTGCAGCAGTGGGGACCCAATGCAGCCAAAAATAAATAAATAAATAAATAAAAATAAATTAAAAACAAAACAACAACAAAAAAAACATCCCTCGATTGTGACCAAGAGACCACATATGAGGGGTTAGTGTATTAAAAAAAAAAAAAAAAAAAGCACCCATAGCTGGGAGAGGGCAACCTTAAATTACTGATAATCACATACTCCTCAGTATGAATGCGTTTAGCAGTGTCTTTTAAAGTAGCCTGACCACAGCTGTTGAGAGAGGAGTTGGGAAGGACACATAACCTTGGCATCCTGGCAGGAGGGTGCCAGGGTGTCTTCTAGACATTGCCAAGGTCAGTCCTGATAGTACCCTCGTGAGAAAGGACAGGATGAACAAAGGCTCAGATGCCAGCTGGAAGTCTGATCCTCTCCGTGAAACTGATGTGGTGCAAAGAATATCAGAAGAAGGAACTTCTCCAGTGACATCCAATCATTAGAGCTGTGAGTTTGGTTTTCTCTTTTTTTTTTTTCAAATAAACACTTAACAACCACACAAATTATCTGTAATGTAATCATCCATTGTGGAGAAAAAAACAAAAAACAAAACAAAACATCAGCTATCTGTAAGTCTTGACTTCCCAGAAAAAGCTCGTGTGTAATGACAGGTTTCTAGAGTTCTTACTTCGATGCCCCTTGTTTTCCTCTTGGTTTCCTTTCTTCTTTTAGAGTCTCTTCCTTCCCTACCATCTCTGGAAAGCTTTTAAGATAACTCTAAAATAACGAAGCAATGTAAGGAAGGGCCATCGCACTGTTCAGTAAGCAGACAACCACATCACTCTTTCCCAAGACAGCTACAAAGACTGCTTTCGAAACATTCTTGGGTTTGTGAAAATAAGATGGATTAAGTTCAACACAAAATAGACAGCCAGGGTGTACAATGTGAGCAATGTCACTGAGCAGGCTGGTCCAGCTCACCCTCAGATTCAGGGGCTCTTGTCTGTCTGCATATTCAAAGAGGTTTTCTTTCATGACGCATTTGTGATTGACTCCAGAAACTACACCCTCTTCCAGAATCACCATCAAAACTCTGTAGACTCATCCCACAATATGGGACTCTTTGACCAACTGACATCACATCATCATCTCATCATCATCATACATATTATAGCAGCTGACATTGATCAAGGACTCAACCATAGGCCAAGTACTAGGCTAAGGAAGCAGGTACCATTATTAGCTCCATTTTACAGCCGAGCAAACTGAAGTTGAAAGAGGACGGGAACGAAGGTAAGTGGCGGAGCTTCTGCAGAACATAGTTTTGTTGAACTTCGGAACACAGTCCAACATATATGGAAGCCACTAAGAAGACTGTCTCAAAAGGAGCTGGAGCAGGATAGAGACATGATTGTGTGGCTAAGATGTGTTGAGAATGTGTAAAACCTTGAAAGCTGACTTAATATGTCTTGTGGCCCAAATGAGGGTGTTAACATAGGTTTTCTGGAAAAAGGGTGATAGGACAACTCTGCTATTGAGGAGGGTTTGTTTGGTTGTAACCTATGGACAGAGGTCTGGAAAAGTTCTCTCTTTACGTTCTAGGGCTCTTCTCTTTTTCTCCAACTGGAGATCACATCGGTTTGGAAAGGGAACACTCCCAGGAACAAATCCTCCACCATCACATCTTTATACAGATTCCTCTTAGCAGGGCCTGGTGGCCCCCATTCTTCCTAAAGAAACCCACAACAACATTCTTGAAGGTCAGTAGTTCCTGGGCTGTCAGGGGTCCCATGGTCATCTGTCCCTCCTCTTGGCTCCCCTCTGATGGGCAGGCAGGATCCCGAAGGGGCAGAGCCATGTAGACTTGGCCACAGTTCAAGTGCAAAGTTGAACTGACCTAGGCAGGGGGAGTACAGCACCATTGGTTTCCTTACCTAAACTTATATCGGTGTGTCTTTTTCCACTAAGTTGTGCTCCAAAAGTATAAACTTGAATATAAGGAGAGTTAATGAGAATTTAGGAGGTGAGGAGCCCCAAAAGTCTCCATGAGGTCGATGACTTATCAAGCTGCACCCAAGTCCACTGGGTCCAAGGTTCCCTAAGAGGACAAGCCAGTTGTCACAGCTCCCTCCACTTAGGGACTCCAGGTACAAAGTGTCCAAATGGACCAGGGCCCCAAACACTAAACACATTATGAGCGTCCCCTCGTGTGTAATTCAAAATTAAAATACTGCTAAACCATAAAGGTAAGAAAATCCAACCTGGTTCAGATGTTTTCCCCCCAGGATAACTACTTTATACTAACAAATATCTACGTCTTCTGTAAGAGTTTCTGTGTGTGTGTGTGTGTGTGTGTGTGTGTGTGTGTGTGTGTGTGTGTGCGCGCGCGCGCGCGCACATAGCCACACACACACTTAGCCTGCCTCGTGGATTTCCCAGCACTGAAAGCTGTTGCCCCACCGGACGAGGCTTGGTTGTGAGGTTGTGTGCTCTATCCCAGAGCTCCCGGGAGGGCCATGGCAGACTGCTATGACCCTTTGGGAAACAGTCCATTTTGTCAAGAGAGAAAAACTCCCCACTTGCAGCTGTTCCCTTCAACCCACGGAAGTCAGAGAAATCCTCTGTGAACATCCTCAGCTCTTTAAGACCCACAGAAGTAGCTAAAGACGCAGACATAGCCATCTTCAGGGGCCAGGTGGTGAAAGCTGGTCCCGCTTCGGGCTAACACTCACAAGTCCACCATCCTATCCCATTCCAGCCCTCTGTCAACACAGAGGGGCAGTTCCACGCAGTCAATTTGACTCAAGGTGATTAACCCACCAATAACTTGCTTGGAAGGAGACAGTCTCCCAGGACTTTTCGAGCTACCTTAGCTGTTGAGTGAAGGAGGCCCTCCCCTGAGATTGCTAGAAGGCATATGCTCTGAGAGAGTCTGAGAGTCCTGCACTCAGCCACCCCATTCCTCAGCCTTCGCCTGCAGGGCACATTCCAGATGCCTGGACTTCCACACTGCAGATACTCCTACCCTCCCTCCCTCTTTTAAAGAAGACATATTGCCTCTGACAAGAGCCCTTTCGTCTCACTCCTTAAGCCCTGAAGGCCTTGTTCTACTACATCCTTTCCATGCCTTTCCCTATTAGCATCTAATTTCCACTGCAACCCGAGGAGGGTCCCAGGAGAGATGCTTGGTTTTGCATGTGAGTGCTGGAACTCCATCAACCAACATTAATGAAACTACCCATCTTCCTCAGTCAGAAATCTCCGCACACACATGCACACTCACACATTCTCTCTCTCCCTCTCTCTCTCCCTCTCTCACACAGACACACACACAGACACACACAGACACACACACACACAGACACACACACACACTCTATACCCCATTCCAGAGGGAGCATTCATTTTCCCTATAATGCTCTCCCATCGTGAGTGGTGATGGGCAATAGAGATGATGTAATAATAATTTTATCGGATCAATATATCATTTAGAAAATAAAAGCTCTCCCCTTCGTCGGGTGATGACCAAGAGGGGAAATGCCTGAGTCTGGTCAGTAATTTATGTCTGTCAAGCATAATGGATGAGATATCCAGCTCAAAGCACTTGTGTCTTTGTGTTTTACTGTATCCCCTATGTTTTCAGCAGTGCCCATAAAACATCCCTCTAAAGCCTTCTCCTCTGAGCAGGAAGCAGCTTCCTCCCCCAAGGGTTTACACCTCAGTCAGGAGGGGAGCCAGCCTTGCCATGGCTTTTAGTTTCTTTGTGTAGTGGATGATGAGGTCAGTTTCATTAGCCTAGTGTTTACCGGGATACTTCTTTGCCTTCTTCAGTAAGCAAATATTAGGAGTCCCATTTTACAGATGAGGAAAACAGAGGACCAAGAGGGTAAATCTTTTCCTTCAGCCCATAAGGACCAAAAAAAAGTGTTCCTCTTCAACTGTAATAAAGAACTACCCATGCCTTTCCACAACTTTGTGGGTGGCATCAGGGCAGGAGAATATGGGCAAGGAACTCTGTCACTTTATGGTGATAACTGCATCCAAGTCAGGAGCATGGAGCAGCGCGGCTCTCCTCTCTCCCTTCCCCAAGCCCCTTCTGATCTTGCTGTCTCATCCTGACCCATAACCTGCCCTGCCTCTGGCCCCTCTTCTCTATGATGACTAGGGACCAGGTCCCATTGGTGACAGGAACTTTGGAGCTGGCCACAAGTAACCCTCAAACACCTGTGCTCTATTCCTGGGTCTGAGTAAGTGTGTTCTTTGCTTTGGTTCAAGCCAGCTCCCTACAGAATAAAATTAGAACGCTGGGGGTGGGGAGGGCTAAATGATAATATGCAGTGAAACATCTGATCAATCTGTGTCTTACTGAAAAAACAGAAAGAAAAAATGAGAGTAGGAAGAAAACCATCATTCAATGTGTGTTGAGCACTACACATTAGACCATTAAAATACAGAAACAAGAACCCCAAAGGAAATTAATTTTGTTGAAGTGGTACTGACAATAAAATGGACGCTGCCTTTCTCTTAACACAGGGTACTGCAACTCGGTCCTCCGAATGTGCCGGAGTAGTTGTACCCACAGTGCAGAAGGGTTTGGGCTAAAACTTCTACCTTCTCACAGCAGATGCTCACTTCTGAACATGGGCATCCATTCGCCTATCCATTCAATCACTCAGCTTTTGCGGGGAGAGACAGGGGAAGGGACGGAGCACATATTTTACATGTTCAGGACCAAATTGTATATCTGAGAGATAAACTTCTTAGTGGATTATTTGTTGGCACCTTTTATTTTAGTATATAGTACAAATTACATTTTTTATTGAACAATAATTTTTTGAGCACTAACTATGTACTCTGTCCCAAGTACAAGGGGTTGAAGGATAAATAAGATTGAGCCCTTGCCCTCCAGGGATCTAATACCCAGACACAGAACACAGGGGCTGAACTCTTCACCTTGGCCCCATTGGCCCCAAATGACTCAACTTTTCTGGAATGAAAATGGTAGGCATTGCGTGTGTTTGTTTTGCTTTTGGTTTTGTTTTGAAAAATGTATCCAAGCTTAAAAGGATAGCAAGCCACTCAGATAAAAAAGGCGAAGCCAAATCCTGTCCGCATCATCTTGTATATCCCTCCCGCAATACGAAACCTGAACCCAGACACACATCATCAACTTAAATCTCTCTGATTACTACAAATCTATGGCCATTTTCAGGACTCCTCCAAGGCTTGTCAAAGATGTACACAAATGGAAAGTCTGGTCACTTTAGAAGCCCTCACCCTGGGACCTTAGCAAAGAACTCCTACCACAGGAAGGCAAAGGTGGTGAGGTGGGGAAAACGGGCAGATGCTTGAGTTGTGAGAAAATCACAGATTTCCTCTGGTAAGTGGTATAGTTAAGTTCCACGAAACACAGATCTTATATCGTCAGTCATTCAAAATGAATTTTACCTCCAATTATTTGTTTACCTTCCTATCCTCAGTACCCAGGATCATGCCTGTCATACAACAGAAACTCAATAAATTTTTTTTACAGTTTTAATTTTTCTCAAAAGAATACGCATACATAATTGGCTAGTGCCAGGTGGTGTAAATATAATATAGGGATTACAAGGGAGCATTTGTAAGTCAGAGCAGTAGCAGAGCACATGGTCCGCTGGGCTCCCATCACCCCCAAAGAGGTGGCTGAAGCCGGGCCTGGCTGGACTGGACGCTCCTGAGGGCAGGAAATGAGCCCCAGCGCCATTCTCATTGGTTGCTTCGGATGACTTGACCCCCCCACTTTTCCTCATTTCCCTTCCCAGAGGCAATTTCTAAAACTGATCCATTCTCAGTTCCTCTGATGGCTATTACCTTTTTTTTTCTTTTAATGCTATCAAACTTTAATAAAAGCAATTGTAGCATCAATTAAGTAACAGCAGCTAAGCTAAGAAGAGATAAATCAAACTTAACAGGGAGAAAACATAGGCGAACGTCTTGCTGCGGTCAGCTGCTGTCAAAGTTGAATGGGACCTGTCTGAGACCCCAGACCCCTGAGGCCCCACAGCTTCACCCTCCTCTCTCCTGGGGGGTCTGAAGACCCAGGGGATCCCCTGACACTCTCGGGCCCTGTGGGATGAGTGGGGGACATCATGCGGGAAAGAGCCACTTGGGAAAGGCTGGATCTTAAACCTGACGTTAGCCAATATTACCTCAGCTCATTTAATCAATCTCAGCTCCTTAAGCTTTCTCTCTGCCAATAGAGCCACCATCCAACTTCCTCAAGCACTTTCTCATAGAAGAGAATCTGGTTTGGATCGAAGGAAGTGATTCTTCCCAATTCTTTGTCCACGTCTTCGGTCATCTTCCTACAGAGGTTACCCTCCTGATGTGTGTAGTTCGTGTTTCTATACACTTTGGGAAGTTTCTTCTCTATTTTTAAGCAGTATATTTTCTTTCTGATTGATTTCCTCTGAATTTGCATGACATGCTCTTGATCCACTTCAAGATTCAGCTGGAGCTTCTGAATCTCACTTTCAAGCTGTGGATTTTCAGGCTGCAAAGGCACCTGCTCAGTTTGAAGACTTTTCTTTTGTCCTGTAAGCTCTTCATTCATTTGATTTTCTTCACATAATTTTCTGGATATGTTTTGCTTTTCTCCAAGTCTTTTAAAGGACACTTTTAAATTCACACAGATCAAGGAGTCTCTTCAAATCATCTCTGACTGAGATACTACTAGGTGGTCTCCAACTGCTGCTTCACTCTTTTTCTCTGATTCCAAGTTGCCATCATCCATGTGATCTCCTCTAAAGAGAGGAGGCAAGCCTACCATCTTCAGCAGTTTCAGCCAGAGATTTTAACTAGCTTTCTTTCTCATCCACGACATGTTCCATTCATGCATTTGTGTTTTCAAGTGGTTTTTCCTGATCCTTTGGTTCCCTCACTCTTTGCTTTTCTTGGGCAAGCAGTTCTTAGACTTTCTTGAAGATGAGTGTTTTCATTCAAACTGTCCATTATTCTCCTCTGAAGTTCTCCTCCATTGTCCTGAGATGCTTTTAAGGTGTTTTGTCTTTGCTTCAGTCACTTGGGATTGAAGGAATTTTGATGATCTTCAAGGGACCATGTCCGTCTTTGAAGGTGAACCATCCTCAGTCCATGAAGTGAAAGTTTAGAGGGCTCACTTTTTCTGAAAAGTCTACTCTGTCCTCCAGTGAAGACCTGCTCTGGTTTTTATTAAGTGGTGCCAAATGCAGCATCTGTAACTGCAAAGAACTTGCCCCCAGCCCAGGTGACAGGAGCACTTCACATTGTCATTAGCCCCATCTTCTCACTGATTCTTCAAAACACTTTAACCGGGGCAGCAAAATTTAGTTCTTCCCCCTCCTTAAAGTATGCTGTCTCTTTACTATAAGAACCATGGTAGTAGTAGAAACCAGGATCCCCAGGAAAACCCACAGAGACCTGGGCCCAACTCAAGCACTAGACATCACCAGCAGAGCAGCACACAGTGGCTCCTGAATCAGCTGGGAAGGCATTTTTGTGGCACTCAGCAAGCCCTCCCTGGCTCCAAAGGGCTCCACAGCTCTGCTTCTCATCACCAGTATCCAGTAGGCCACAACCGACCGCATGGAGCCCTGTGGAGTGTTCCGTCTCCAATGCAAACTGATGCCTAGCAACCAGGACAGACCGCGAACTGAGACGGGAAAGGACAAGTCCTGCCCTTTAGGTTCATAAAACAGTGCTCCCTAACTTCACCCTGCTGAGTGCACAGACAGAAAGTGATATGACTCATACAGTGCACTTGGGGACACAGAAGGGGCTGACTGGGTCCCAGAGCTGCCTGGAGCTCGACCACCCTAAGCCCCACCTGCCCCTACAGCAGACCCAGAGGATCAAACCAGTGCCTGCTGGTGGCTATCATCTTCATCTAACTGGTGTTTATAACCCCACTTCTTGGTTTATCACCCCACTTCTTGGTTTATCAACTCTAAACAATATCCACTGACTCCTCTCTGTAAAATATAAGGATTTAAACTCACTTACACTGCCCTCCTTTAAGATCTAGCTCAATGTTTGTGGTTTCACATTATTTTTTATAGATATATTTGGTTACTTCCACAACATTAAATAATATCCATTAATTGTTCCATCAACTTCAGTCAGTACTTTGATACTCCTCCTTGTAAGACGAGAATATTTATGCCCCTACCCTTCCCTCTCCTTCCGTCTTCAACCACCCTCAGATGAGTGATCACGTTAAATTGACACGGTTAACGTTTACATTCTGCAACTACAACCCCATCTTTTAAGCTTCCACAGCTTTACTCTAAATGTTGTTGGTTTTTTTTTTAACACTGCTTACATTATTATCACCCTATACTCGTTGCTCACAGCCCAAACAAGTAGAGCTATTGTATCAATTTTTCCTCTATAAGCCCAAGGTTACAGTCTCTTGGCCACTCACAGAAGAATGGTCCCAGCAGCATAAAGTGCAATGAATTCCCTTCCTCAGACTCCAGCAATTGCTTAAAATCATGATACATTTTCTTGCTATTTGGAATAATGACTTTCCGGTACAGCTTCTTGTTTCTCCAGGAGTTTCTGAATACGTTATTTTTTCCCTAGAATGATGGACATTTTTTTTTTTTCTTAGTTGTGGCATGCGAACTCTTAGTTGCTGCATGTAGGATCTAGTTCCCTGACCAGTGATCAAACCCAGGCCCCCTGCATTGGGAGCGTGAAGTCTTAGCCACTGGACCACCAGGGAAGTAAGTCCCTTGGGCATTTTTCAAACCTGAGGATTTTCCATCCTCTCAATGATATGACCTACCACAAGGAGTTGCCTTTTCTCTAGGACACTCTCCCCAGCAGAGCACTCCCCTCTTCTCCACTCTGCGCTGGTCATCCTCCAGAGCTGGTTCTGCTTCAGACTTGCCGCCTTGTTGTTACTTGGGATCCCTGAATTGTTCTCATGGATTGAGATGCCCTCCTGTCTCCTGGACTCCATGTCTTTCTCTTAGTTACTTCCCCATGCTGCTGGGATACATCCTCAAATAACTTCCTAAAAAGGGTATATGGTAATTAAATGCCCTGATTTTGTCCTGATATTTATTTGACAGTTGGGCTGGGTAAAAAAAAAAAAAAAGAAAATTTTTTAAGTCTTATTCCCTCATTATAATAATAATATTCCCTTATTATTGTATTGTCTCATAGCACTGAGGGTTGCAGATGAAAAGTCAGTTGTGAGTTTGAATTCAGTTCCTTTAAGGTAACCTATTTGATCTTTCTGGGAGATTTTAGGATCTACAAATTATCCTTGGTGATCTAGAAGTTTACAGAAAAGTGTCTAAGCATTGGGTTGCTTTGTTGTTGTTTCCATTTATTTTGCTGGATATCCTGGGCCCTTCAAAATTCAGCCGTTCAGCCCTGAGAAATTTTCTTCTACTGTTTCATTGCTAATTTTCATTTTCTCTATTCTCTTTCTGTGATTCTTTTCCCTTTTATGTTTGACCTCAGGATGCATTCTCATGCTTTAATATTTTTCTCCAATATTTCTCTTCTCTATATTTCTTTTCTACATTCTGAGAGATTTCCTTGACTTTACGTTTCAAGACTGTTTTGATTTTTTTATTTTGATAATCAGAAATGTTTAATCTCTAAGAACTGTCTCTTGTTCTCGTTCTGCTCCTTGTTTATTACCTCTTACCTTGTTTTATGGATATAATATACTCTTGAAGAATCTGAGTGTATAAATTATACGATTTTTTTTTTTCTGAATTAACCCAGATTTCCACTGGGATAAGTCTATTTATCTTGGTCTGTCTCTTTGGGGTTCTGGTTCTTCTCGAATTCTCGTGACCTTTGGTTGTCATTCTGCAGTTATAAAAGACTAGGCAGCCAATGTGAGTTTTTCTGCATTGCATTGGCACCAAAGAGATCTACTTTTTCACCAGGTCTCTACCCTGGAACTCTAATTAGGAGCTCTCTGTGGGGTGTGAAACGTTGCCTGGTTGCACGCTGGCTGGAAGGTTCGGCCTTATGGCGAGTGGATAAGGAAACTGACAATCAAGCCATGGCCTCCCCAAATGCCAGAAAGTGGAGGCTCTATTCTAGAGAATCAAAATCTGCACTAGATGCCTTAGCCTTCTCTAGAGGGCTGGTTTAAATTTAAAGATATACCCTTTATATGTTGTGTTGGAGCAGACACCTGTACCAAAGTATGGCAGGTGGACCACACCAACTCAACCATCCCTGCTCTGTGAACCCCATTTCTTACTCCTGCCTCCCCTTGTGCCTGCAAACTCTGAGTCCAGAACCCTTTTGGTTTCTACCAGATTTATTGGTTCCCATGTCCACTGCAGCCCCCTTCTTTTCCAGGTGATGCCTTTTTGACTGTTGCATGCATCACAAATCCCATTCCTTCTATCTTCCAGGAAAATGTTGAACTTTCTTACTTGGTGTCAATCTTCCTCCCCAGTCTCTTTGCCATGACAGACATTATTTATCTTTTTCTTCTAGTGAAATCTAAGAAGTGACAAAGATGAAAGCATGTGTTCAAGCTACTATCTCGAACCAGAAGTTCTCATCAAAAATTTGTTTGAATTCTGCTATGGACTGGAACTACAGATGCTGGTCTACTCTGTGCCAAACATTGTGTTTGTCTCTAATAGGCTGCCAGTGTGAGAAGTGTTCAACTCAAGATTACATTTGAGTCGGTTTTTATTAAAAAGTTACAAAAGGAAATTCAAGATGGATTTGAGAGAAATGTTTCAAAGTGTTCAAGGGCAGAAAGGCCAGGGTTGGAAGCTTCTGGCATTTCCCCTGACTGCAGCTGCTGTGGTGCTCAAGGTTTGGAGGCCACTCCAGCTCCTGCCAGGAGGACACAGTGGCTGTCAGTCAAGAGCGAGAGGCCACACACTGGGGCCCTGATCCCGGGCTCCTCACCAACAACTTTTTCTCTGCGTCAGCTCAGCTGCCAATCTTTGTGCCACCTGTTTCCCCGGGCAGGGCCAGGACAGACTCACCAGCTCAGGGAAAGGACGGAGGGAAGGCCGGATCTCTTGACTGAGCTTTGATGTGCTGGTCCACTACTGATCTGTGAGTAGCAGGAGGCACGGAGCTTCTCCAGAGTATTTCTGGGACTCTAGCTGCCAAAACTAGAGACCTATCTGGGTTTGCTTGAGCAAAAAAGATGATTTTATCACAAGGGTCTGGAAGAAACTAATGAATCCCAGTAGTCTTAGGAAGGAGACAGAACTGAGGTCCCAGAGGCTATTGTGATTTGCCCTCTTCCTCTCATTGCCCATCTCCAGGCCTCTCTGCTTCTGGCTTCTCCGGATGGAGAATATTTTCAGCTCTGTGGCCATACAGTCTCTGGCACAACTACTCAACTCTACCATTGTCGGTGAAAGCAGCCCCAGACTATACTACAGTAAATGAATGGGCACCTGGCTACATTTCAATAAAATTTTATTAACAAAAACAGGCAGGCAGTAATAGGCAAGATTTGGCTAGTTGACTGACCCCTGCCTTAGACACAAACCCAAATTTTTAGAAGGATCTGAGTGGTTTCAGTGTGGGTCGGTAGTGAATCCCTTAGTCAGGAGTCAGGCAGGCGGGGAAACACAGCAGAAACACGCCTGCTGGGAGCCAAAGCCCGGAGGAGGGGGCGCGAGTTCCCCGGGAAGGGAGTCTGAGAGGATACCCCAGCCCAGGTCCACTCCACCGCATCTCATCAGAGCAGCCATAAATTGGGAATATTAGTCCTTGCGTCTTCCGACTTCAAGGTCTACCCTGGAACTGAGTAGCAAAACAGTCCTTGCAGTCTCTGGAGAGCCTCAGAAAAAAAGTTCTATGCAGAATGTGGCATTCTGACACTTCTCATCGTAACAAAAAGGAAATGAATAAAGGATGTGAGGCCATTAGCCCTATACAGTGTACAGTATATATAACCTGTAACTTGAAAAGCTTATTTAAAACGTCTATTGTTTCTTAAATGGACATTTAGGGGAGATTTTTACCTTTAAACCCAAGGCTCTGAAACCGAACCAAAGTAACTTTGAGCTACAGTTGGCTGACAGATTCCACCGTGCCCTGCCCCGCCCGCCCCAGGGCTCCTGGGCTGCGGCTGTGTGTGGTTGAGGGTTAGATTACGTGCCCAGCGTGGCTGTAACTCAGTCTGCATCCCTGAGTTACAGCCCTATGGTGGCCCTGTGGCTTACAGTCACGTCGTAAAACGACTGCGGTGGCTATTGGTGGGAGTGTAAAATGGTGCCGCTGCTGTGGAAAGCAGCATGGTGGTTCCTCAAAAAATTAAAAGTAGAATTACCATATGATCCAGCAATTTGACTTCTGGGTAAATATTCAAAAGAACTTAAAGCAGGGTCTCCAGGAGATATTTGCACAGTCATGTTCGCAGCAGCATTATTCACAGTAGCCAACAGATGGAAGCAACCCATGTGTCCATCAACAGACAAATAGATAAATAAATTGTGGTATATACATACAATGGAATATTATTCAGCCTTAAATAGGAAGGAAATTCTGATACCTACTACATGGATGAAACTTGAGGATATTCTGCTAAGTGAAATAAGCCAGTCACAAAAAGGCAAACACTGTGGGCTTCCCTGGTGGTGCAGTGGTTGAGAATCTGCCTGCCAATGCAGGGGACACGGGTTCGAGCCCTGGTCCAGGAAGATCCCACATGCTGCAGAGCAACTAAGCCCGTGTGCCACAACTACTGAGCCCGTGCTCTAGAGCCCGCGAGCCACAACTACTGAGCCCGTGAGCCACAACTACTGAGCCCATGCACCACAACTACTGAAGCCCGCGCGCCCAGAGCCTGTGCTCCTCCACGAGAGAAGCCACCACAATGAGAAGCCCGCGCACTGCAACAAAGAGTAGCCCCCGCTTGCTGCAACTATAGAAAGCCCGCGCGCAGCAACAAATACCCAACGCAGCCAAAAATAAATAAATGAAATAAATAAATTTATTTTTTAAAAAAAAAGGCAAACACTGTGTGGTTCCACTTATAAGAGGTACCTAGAGCAGTCAAACTCACGGAGACAGAAAGTAGAAGGGGGGCTCCGGGAGCTGGAGAACAGGGAAATGGGAACTTATTGTCTCAAGGGCACAGAGTCTCACTTCTGCAAGATGAAAAGAATTCTGGAAATTAGTTGCACAACAATGTGAATGGACCTAACACTACTGAACTGTACACTGAGAAATGGTAAAGATGGAAAATTTTGTGTGATGTATATTTTGCTACAATTAAAAAAGAAAAAACTAGCGGTGGGACAGGCCTGGGCCTCCCGGGGCCCCACCGGGTAAACGTTGTGCCACTGCCTCCAAAGGCTCTCCTGGGATGACCTCCAGCCTCTGCCTTCTGTGCGCTGATGAAAATCAGAGCTTTGGGTTTTTTCTTTCTGTCCACAGAAACCAGGGAGCAGGTATTCAGAAAAGCCCTGCTGCTCACTGCTCTGTGAACCATTCTGGGGGCTTCTCTTCTGAAGGGAACCTGGAATTCTCTGGCCTTCCCAGCAGCTGCCAGGGCCCAGATGCTGGAATAACTGGGGCACCCAGACAGCAGCAGGAGGGCAGATGCGGACTTTCACCTGGTCGCTGTTTGACAGGTGACCAGACGCCATGTGATCTGCCGCAGGAGCCCTCCTTCAGGCAACCCCCCTCCACCTCCCACACCCAACCCTGCAGCTCCTCTAAGATCAGGGCCTCTGACGGGGAGGAGTGGCCCATGCAACCCTAGGAGAGCCAAAGTTTCTGCTTCTGGTGCTGGGGGACACCGCCCCAGCCTCCTAGGGCCCTCCTTGCCTCGGGTCTTGCCCCACCCAAGCCCTCCTGCATACAGCTTCCTACTGACCTCGGAACACACATCTAAGTAGGTTGCTGCTGTACATTGACCTTCACTCGCTCCCCACTGCCCTCAGGACCCAACTCCCTGGTGAGACGCTCAGCCTGCGTGCCCTGACCCCTGTCTTTCTCTCCGTGTTCTCCACAGCTCCCCATCTCTGTGCCTCCCATCGCCATGCACCCCCCTGCATTTCCCCAAGTGTACCTCTCTGAAATCCCAATCAGTAAGTCCCTCTTCCACAGAACACAGACTGCTGGACTGTTCTCCACGTGGCGTGGTGGTCCATCCAGGCCACGTGCTGCTCCCTTTTCTCGGGGGGCCTCCGGTTTGTCCACATCCTCTGTACAGCTGGACACCCAGGAGTGACCATACATCTCAGAGGTGATCCAAACGGGCACAGAGAACAGCCCATAGGTTCAGGGAATGACTTCACAGGTTTGAGACATCATAACACAACATGGACCAACCAAAGACTATGGATCAAAGTTACAGAAGGAGGGATTGAGGATGAACTCCTAAGCGAGGGCTTTGAAAATCACTAGGATAAGCTCCAGAAGAAGGCCATCTCCTTTCCTTCCCTGGAAATGCCTGAGGGTAGGTCGGGACCACACCAGTCTGGGAGGGTGTGGAGACAGCCTCGAGGTGGGGGGATGGGTGACACACCCTTTAGGAGCTCTCTGCCCCTGTGAGTTATACGGCCCCTTTGCTGGGAGCTCTCCAATCCTTCCTCCTTATTCTGATGGCTGGACATAGGATTATTCTTTCAGTTTTGAGTCATGGGGAGAAAATTCGTAAAAAGTAACCATCTTTTACTCTGGCCAAATTCCTGGCCTATTAAGGTTCAGGGGCCTACGCCTGTGCCTGCTGGCATCACTGCCGCATGGCCAGCACCCACCAAGATGAGGTCAGAAACCGTAACAACAGGCCCAAAGGATGGAGTTGCTAACCCTTCCCCAGAGCCTCGTGGAAGCTGGGATTAATACAGTCTCCTTGCCAGAGGCCAGCCCCTGCAATCAAGGGTTTGAGAAATGTAACACAACTACAGTTCCACACTTTTACCAGGTTTTCCGTTCCGGCAGCCTGGTCACAGTGCTTAGCCTCTCTGAGCTTCAGCTCCTCTTCCGTCAAATGGAGATGAAACTACCAACCATGTACATGAAAAGACTTTGCAAGCTGCAAGCCCTGCTATAAATATAAGTTACACTTATTCACTTCCTAGACCATTTAAGAAATTTCTAAATTAAATAAGGTTGATACAAAGTTAAGACCTTGATTTCGATAGAAGAAACGGTCCAACGCAGACTGTGTAATTATTCAGAGAATGAAGAAAGAAGTGAGTCACCCCAGATTGGCAGAGGGTAGGAGGCACAGGGCTGGGGTGAGAGCTGAGGAACCCCCACGTTCACTGCAGCATTACTGACAATAGCCCACACATGGAAAGAACTAAGTGTCCATCGACAGATGAATGCATAAAGAAACTGTGGTACATACATACAATGCAATGGTGTTCAGCTGTTAAAAAAAAGAGAGAGAGAGAGAGAGAGAGAGAGAGAGATCCTGCCACTTTGACAACATGGATGAACCTGGAGGACGTTATACTGAGTGAAATAAGCCAGGCACAGAAAGACAAATCCTGTATGTTCTATCTTACTTATATGTGGAATCTGAAAAGGTGGAATACCTAGAAGCAGAGAATAGAATGGTGGTTGCCAGGGGCAGGGAGACAGTGGTCAAAGGGTACAAAGTGGCTGTTATGTAGGACAAGTAAGTCTAGAGATCTCATGTCAGTGTGGTGACTGTAGTCAACAATATTCTATTGAATACTGGACGTTTGCTAAGAGAGTAGATTTCAGGCGCTCTCACCACACACACACGCACACGCACACGCACACGCACGCACACGCACACGCACACGCACACACACACAGTAACTATGTGAGGTGATGCATATGCTAATTAGCTTGGCTGTAGTCATCATTTCACTATGTATATGTATACCAAGATGTTTTACACCTTAAATACATATAATTTTTATTAAAAATAAAGACGCATATGTGAGAAATGAAGTGTGAGCTGGTCACAGGTCCCCACATGCTGTTGGGCCCTTAGTCACCCTGAGTTGAGACCGGCTCTTTGGCATCATCAACAGCACAAGGCCTGGAGCTGCCACTCACCTCAGGGCCCCTTTTACAATGGCCACCCCAAAGGTGGTCCCTCTGTGAGTGGCCAGTAGGGGAACGAAGAGACAGGGGCTGCAGCTCTCCCTGTCCGGCATGGGTGCATGGCCAGGGCCAGGAACTCTTTCCCATTTACCCTCTTCAAGTCATACTGGGGTCCATGCTCAGGAGGGAGACGCTGAATCAGACTGTCAGTTCCCAGAGACAGAGTTTCCTTCCCCAGGGCCTTGGGGACTCAGGCAATTGCCAAACTCCAGGGTCCCCTCTCCCCCTTAAGTGTGATAGATGGGCTGAGTTTTCCTGGTGGTTTAAACACTTTGCATTGATTTGTGCATTAGTTTGTATATGGTTTTGAGAGACCAGTTTCAAGACAAGCTTTGCCCGTCGTCCATCAAAGCTCACCGGTGCTTTATCTTCATTCTGAGTTGGCTGCTCACCAGACTCCAGGCAGGCTGCTGCCAAACAATCCTGCTGCGGGGGACCTCCATCCATCACGGTTCGGGCATCGCTCTGCCTCAGGTGTAGTAAAACTCAGGTGGAGACACCGGCCACTGGGGGACAACACACTTGGCTCCCTGGAGAAGATCTGAGCAACTAGCCTTTGGGACTCAAGAGTCCCAGAGAGGAAAATGTTACAGGGACTTTCACAAGCCTCTCACAGATGTGGAAACCGAGTCAAGAACCATAGAACAGAAACAGGTATAAACCACAGCTGCCTCTTAACAGTGCTTTTAAATGGACAGAGTGGAAACAACCCTTGAGAGTGGGGCACTTTTACCTGCCAGGCATCTGTGCTGACGGCTGCAACTGGGCACAGCTTTGGGGCAGGGACATGGGTATTGAACGTGAGGCTAATCACCCTTCCGGCAGCATCTTGCTCCCTCGAGGGGACTGGCTCCTGCCCTTCATCCGTGCCCTAGAAGGGTCCGGTCTCTTGTCTTCCAGGAGCAGATGTGTGACATCTTGGGTGGGTGGGTAGGGTCCCTTCCCAGGGACAGCCCACTCTCCCAGCCCTGGAGGCTAGGACTGCTTACTACACTCTGCCAGAAAGAGGCAAAACCTCCCGGCTCCCCAACCCAGAACCGTGCTTCTCCTGATGCCTGTCGGCAGCCCCACATCCCAGAATGAGGGGCCCCTGGACAGAAATGGATCTGTACCAACCAGGGCTGACAGCAATTACCAGTCCCTGGGACGCACGACCATCTTTCTCTCCTTCCCACTGTTTCAAGGACAGGAGTCTCATGGATAATTCTTTTCCTTTCTTGGATATGCACAAGGTCCCGGCCCCCAAGGACAGCTTCGCCCTCACTGTCAACAGTAAGGTAGAGACAGGAGATGGTGAGGCCAGAGGCCAGGGCTCGCCTCGCCCCGGAATTCCGATTGTCCAAAGGGCACCGGAACACAGTGATCAGCAAAACACAGGCGCCAGGCTCTCACAGCTGGGCCTTCGCAGGGTCACTTCAGCTTGCCCAGAAACCTTGTCTGGAAGGATCTGCCAGGGACCTGAGATGTCTTAACAACAGGAGTGAGGCTCACTAACTCAGAGGCTCACTATGGACCTGGGGGTGGGCAGCAGATGAGGAAAACGGGGTTGACGCTAAGAAAAGTGTGTGTGAAACAACGCAGTGACCTTCAGCCCATCTCTGACCCTTCAAGTCCCCATCTGCGGGACCCATCGGCTCCTCCTCTCTCCCTTCCTGAGGAGCACCAAGTTCTGGCCCTTCCATTCTCCTTCCCTCAAAACTTATCTATGCCAAATAGAGATGGCTCTCCAATATATGCAAAGATGCTCAGCCTCATTCAGAATAAAATACAAATTAAAACTACTCCGAGATTCCATTTAGCACCATCGAGGTGGCCAAAGGCCAAAGGCTCAACAACAGCCTGGGCTGCAAGGCCCTGGGGACACAGGCACTCGTTCACTGCCGGGAGGGTTGGGGATGTATGGACGTATTAGGGTATTTTGACTACCTTTGTGTAATTTAATAAAAAAAACGTGTTTGGTCTTTGTCCCTGGTTTCTGGCACCGAGCACCTGAAACACTTGGGATTTTCTAAGTGATAGGAGGGTCTTTAGTTATTCCTAAGGAGGCTGGTCAACCAGCTGGGTTTACGCTAATGCGGTGACTTGGGGCGGGGTCCCTGGATAGCTTCAGGACGAGGGCGGCTCATCAAAATCGCTGAACTCCTGGTGACTAGAGAGTGGGAACTTTCAGCCCCCTCCCTGACCTCTGGGGCCGGGGAGGGGGGCCAGAGATGAGGACATAAAAATCTGAACCAGATCCAGAAAGCTTCTAGGTTAGTGAACACATTGATATGCTGGGAAGGTGGCACTTGGGGAGGGCATGGGAGCTCCGCACACACACACGTGCACACACACACGTGCACACACACACGTGCACACACACAGAAACCTGGTCCTTCCATTTGGCTGCTCCTGAGTTGTATCCTTTATAATAAACCAGGAATGGGGACTTCCCTGGCGGTCCAGTGGTTAGGACTCCACGCTTCCACTGTGGAGGGCCCAGGGAACTAAGATCCTGCCTGCCGTGCAGCGCAGCAAAGTAAAAACAAAAAAGCCAGTAATACTAGTAGTAAAGCACTTGACTGAGTTCTGTGAGTCACTCTAGTGAATTATCAAATGGAGGTCGAGGCGGGTGTCCTGGGAGACCCTGAACTTGCAGTTGGTAGGCACACCATTTGTGGCTGTACCTGAAATGGGGGCAGTCTTGGGGGACTGAGACCTTAACCCTATGGAATGTGACAATAAAATCAGGTAAACAGTGTCAGAATTGAGTTGAACTGTCAGAAAATCAGAGAATGGGTGTTGGAAAGGATACCATACATTTGGTGTCAGAAAAAAAGGACATCACACTTGCAGAATCACCAACGTGTACATCTTTGACGCACACAGAAACTCCGCTTCTAGGAATTATCTTACTGATAATACTTGCCAGCATGCAAAAGGATGTAAATACAACCTTACACATTTTGGCATTGTTTGAAAAAGCAAAAGAATGGAAGCGGCCAAATTGCCATCTATACGGGAACTGCTTAAATGGTTGAATGTGCATACAATGCAGCTATTAAAAAAAGAAAAGATTAAAGATCTTTCTGTATTGACATAGAAAGATCTCCAAGATATCTTGTTAATGGGGAAAAAGCAAGGTGCAGAACAGTGTTGATGGCATGCCTTTGCTAAATTAAAGAGGGATAAAGAAGATAGACTTGCATGGACTTAGTACAGACACTTTTTAAGATCTCTGAAAGGATAAGCAAGGAACTAACAGCAACGGTGACCTGCTTGAGTAGGAAGACAGAACCGGGCACATGAGGCACAAGGAGGGGAGAAAAGTACTTCCTGCTGATGGCTGAACCAGGTGAATGTAATACCTATTCCACTCATAGCAGGCCTGACCCCGATCCTGTTCCACCCTCTCCCCATTTTACAGTTGGTGATGTGGACACTGTGGCCCAAAGGGGCTCCCCGGTTCACCCAGCTCTCAGATCTGGTAGACGGCTGGTACAAGAATCCAAGGCCCTCAGCCCCAGTCCAGGCCTCTTTCAGAGACACCACGTGACTCTGTGCCCGTCTGGGGGAGGGCACAGCAGGCCACGGACCGTATATTTCAGTCACTGGAACCTAACAGAGCGTTGGCACATGCTCACTATTTATTAAAAGTTTTCTGAATGAATGTTGTGTTGTACTTCCTGTGAGCTCAGCCCAAATCTCTGGCTGAACTGATTAATTCATCAATCATGGCCCGAGAGTGACAACAATTTACATCACCTAACATGAGTTACATTTTCTCAGGGGCCGTCAATGGTGGGACTTTGGGTACCTCGGCAGAGGAAACGTGTCTGGCGAGGGGGATCCTTTACACCCCCTCATTTCACCCCTCAAGTGAAATGCCATAAGTAACTGCCCATATTGTAACTTCTTGCAGGATCGACCCATGTACAGAATAAGAAAAGGAAGAAAATGATTAAATAAACACAGCAAACGTTTAGTATACGTCACATAGCACCCAGGAGAAGAGAAATGATTTATTTGCACTAGATCGTCCAACAAAACCAACGCCCATGGGACATGTCCTTTGAATTGTGTAGGCTGGAGTGGTGATTTGGTGGACTGCATCCTGCACACCCTCCTTCTAGACCAAACTTATGAATTAAACTCCAAACACTGTTGCAAGGTAGATGGCAGGTGTGCCTTTATTCAAAACCTGTGGTATAAAGCTTGTTAGCCTCATCCTCTGACTACTACCCCACCAGACAGACATGGCACTCCCATGGCACTCCCACTCTCACCAGGGGTGAGAACCCAGAATCCTCCAGAACATAACATCCATAATGTGTGACAAACACAAGCTGTATCTAAACAGGCTGGGAGGGTTCCGAGGGAGCTAAGCTAAGTAAGATGATAAACACCTTGGGAAAGCAGACTGAGTAAGGCCATGGATGATGGATGAATGTTTGGTAAATCAAAGAGATCTGGAGCTTATGAGGAGAGGGCCCTGTTGGAGAGCTTTTGGTTACAAATTAGAGGCATGTTGGCTCCTGAGACTCAGCTGGGCTGCCTGCTGCATAGGCAGCAAGTCTATCAAAGGTGCCAGAGGGAGAACGGGTGGGTGAGATGAATGGAGATCAAATCCCATTATAACCAAGTCCATTACAAAGAAAATTTCACCTTCACAAAAGTATAGCCAAGCCCCAGGCATCGGCCCATAATAATCGTGATATTGTTCAAATAACCCATTGTGAAGCATGCTGTTCTGCAGGCCTTCTAGGTAATAGTCTCTAGTTATAACAACACCCTGGCACATCCCCACTTAGCACATGATGAACTATTTGTGGTACATGACAATACATGAATTCCTTCCCAACCATCTGACTGTGGGAGGTGACTTTTGAGATGCTCTACTGGAAGCTGATGTTTTGAAAAACTGCAAGGGATTGGTCTTAAGAATCTTTACCTCATCTCTTAGTTTCCCATCAAACCAGCCACCTGGGTCTAATATCACTAGGAAGATTATTTAAAATGTTAGATGATCACCTCTGAATATGCACAACAAAAATAGTTGATAAAACTCAACATCCATTCATGGTTTAAAATCATAGTAAAATAAGGCTAGTAGCTTCCTCAATCTAATAAATAACATCTGTCAAGAATAGATAGTAAATATCCTACTTAACACCGAGAACATTTAAGTCATTCCCTTAAACATCTGGAATCAGATTAAATGCCCACTATGTCAGAGATTTCAAAAGCTAAAAGGTCTGGAAAATACTGTGTGCAGACAAGGAGATGGAAAAATAAGAACTCTCCTATGGTGCTGATAGGAGTATATATTAGCATGACCCCTTTAAGAGTATTCTGGCAACAGTAAGTGAAGTTGAAGGTATACATATGCTTTAATTCTGCAACTCCATGGGCTCCAGGAGACATGCATAAAAATGTGTTTTGTTGCTTTGCTTTTAATAGAAAAAGGATTAGAAACAACATATATGTCCATCAACAGATATATAAATAGTGATATATTCTTACAGTGGAGAAGTACATAGTAGTTTAAATGAATCAACTAGAGCTATGGGTATCAACATGGATCCATGGCAGAAAAAAAAAAGCAAGTTTCAGAAAGATACATGCATGATACCTTTATATAAAGTTTTTTAATATAAATTTATTTTATTTATTTATTTATTTATGGCTGCGTTGGGTCTTCGATGCTGCATGCGGGCTTTCTCTAGTTGCAGCGAGCGGGGGCTACTCTTCTTTGCGGTGCACGGGCTTCTCAATGCGTGGCTTCTCTTGTTGCAGAGCACGGGCTCTAGGCGCGTGGGCTCAATAGTTGTGGTGCACGGGCTTAGTTGCTCTGCGACATGTGGGATCTTCCCAGACCAGGGATCGAACCTGTGTCCCCTGCACTGGGAGGCCGATTCTTAATCACTGCACCACCACGGAAGTCCCTATATAAAGTTTTAAAAGCATGCAAGGAGTAGGGCTCAGCACCAGAGGTCCAAGGTTAGTATATTCAGCCTCTACAAACAGACAGGAACCCCACACACACCTGTCCTTGAAACTGAGTGATTTGGGGAATCACTTCAGCCCTGAATTGGGGCTGAAGCAGGTTCACATTCTGTGTCTTGGATGACATCAGTGTCTTCGTTGGCTCAAACCGCTGTAACAAATACCACTGATTGGGTGGGCTTAAGTAACAAACATTTCTTTCTTATAGTTCTGGAGGCTGGCTGGGTGCCAGTATGGTTGGGTTCTTGGTGGAGGCAACTCTTCTTGGTTTATGGATGGTCATCTTCTCGTTTTATCCTCAAAGGGCAGGGTAAGAAAGGGCCAGCTCTCTTTTTATAAAGATATTAATCCCATCATGGCGGCTTTATTCTCATGACTCAATCCCTTCCCCAAAGCCACACCTCCAAATACCATCGCTTTAGGGGCTTCAACATTAGAATTTGGGGGCGAACAGAAGCATTCAGTCCACAGAAATCAGCATCCACCCTTGACTCCTTGGGAATGACCAGAAATCTACTACTGGACCAGAAAAACTGCAGTGTAAAGGGAAACACAAGGACATCTTCCTTTTCCTCTTTTTTTCTCATTTGTACCTTCCGGTCTCTGACCTCCTTTTATCGTCCGTTACATATGTATCTTTTAGATATCCAGAAAGCTCTCCCACAATAGTCCCCCTCTCCCTACGATCAACAGAAATACTAGGAGAGCAAGGAAAATTTGTAATGTCCTTGATGAGTGGTCACGTTATTTCACAGCCCTCAGCAGAACCTTGGAGACTAAAGAAATTAACTTTAAGATGACCCAGTTCAACATGCTTCCTCTCTGAGGTCCAGAGGGGTGACATGGCTTGCCCAAGGTCTCACAGCTAGTTACTGAAAGAGCAAGACCCCAATTCAGGTCTTCTGTCATCAAGAATAGTGTTTCTACTGCACCACAGAACTCTACGATGTGTGTTCATTTTATAAACCCCAGAAAACATCAGCTTGAGTCCCCTCATCCCTGCTGGGGTTCCAAAAATATGAGGTCATGGTTTACGCCACTTTCGTGCTCATGGAGGATCATTTTCAGAATGCCCTCCCCCGGGGGTCAAAGTCATGCGGGCTGCGATGGCACCCAGGCACACACTGTTGTGCATGCAGAATGACAGCCTCCACATTTAGACAATGACTCATCATTTTGAACGTCACTGGGCTTGGAACAACTTGAAAGGGAGGGAGGGAGGGAGGGAAGGAAGGAAGGAAGGAAGGGAGGGAGGGAGGGAGGGAGTTAGGAAGGAAGGATAGTGATGTTGAAATCTCGGTGGAGTGTGCTGATGAAGACATTATGCTGCTAATGAAAGGCAAAAATGGATGTTTCCATTTCTGCCCACATTGGCTGATATCCAATTATCTGTAAGACTCTGGTAGCCAAGAATTGTTTTAACGAGGGAAGGACTGAACTATAAATGTAGGAAAATATCTACAAACATCCCCAACTTGATTGCTTTCTGGGTGATTTTGATTTGTGAAGATCAGTGAGGAATACAAATCAGATATAAAAAGAAGTTAGCAGCCCACATCAATGGGTAAAACTTTCACATTGATCAGTGCTGCAAAGCTGGGAGAAATCTCCAGTCCCTAAGCCCCCAAAACTTACAATCTAATGCAGATTCAGAATCAAGATTTGGGACAAATTTAAGACATCTATAGAGAAACATACAAGTAAATGGTACTTAAAGAGAACACCATATTCTGGCACTGGAGAAAAGCAAAAAGGATGATACAAGTGAGATGGGGTTAATCCAGAAGGACTTCCTGAAGAAATGTGAGGTCTGTGCCATGAGATTTGGAAGGAAGGAAAGGCCTGATGGTGAGAAGGCAAGGAGGCAGACGTCCAAGGCAGGTGAATGGCTCTGCATATGCCCAGTGCAGCAGATATGGCGATGGCGGTTAAGTCTACATCGGCAAGATAAGGCTGTTTACACTCACGCATTTCTCTATAGACAGTGATCTCAGGAAAGAGTAAGGCAGGGACCCTCCATTCTACAGAGGGGGAAACAGGCTTAGTAGACTAAGTGGTGTGCCCTAGGGCTCACAACCAAACAAGTGGTAGAGCTCAGTCTTGAACTGAGGACTCTGGACTCCAACCAGAGAGCATCTGCAGTTTCCTTTAATGATCCTGATAGCCAGAAATAGAAACAAAGTGATGGTTTTTAAAAGAGCCCAGGCAGGTGCAGGCATAGGGTGAGGGAATGTGCTATATCCTTCCAGAGGACTCAATGGTTATGAATTTGACCTGTTTGATTTGTTGGTCAAGAGTCATGGAAAATGGATTAATGAGATCAAGGTCACAGTGTCAACGTCTCAGGAAGCAGGGCTGAGAACACAGCTGCAAAGCCACTGCTCACTCAGGTACATCAGTTTGCAAAAGTCTGGGGAGAGGGGCTAACAAATGGATAGATCCACACAGATGGAAAAACACCTCCAACACCTACTTACCAACGGATTGTCCCAAGATCTTTCTGCACACAAAGATCAGCACATTGTTAGTGTTAATTTAACGTTAGACTGGACACTTAGTCTTTTTTCCCTGACAGTCTGACTTCAGGAGCTTCCCACTGGAATCCAGCCACATCTCTGCACAGAGTCTTCAATACTTAAAGAGTGTCAGGTTCAGATTTGCTTAAATTTTACCCCTAGTTAAAAAGGCCAGCGGGGGCTTCCCTGGTGGCGCAGTGGTTGGGAGTCCGCCTGCCGATGCAGGAGACGCGGGTTCGTGCCCCATTGCGGGAGGATTCCACATGCCGCGGAGCGGCTGGGCCCGTGAGCCATGGCCGCTGAGCCTGCGCGTCCGGAGCCTGTGCTCCGCAGCGGGACAGGCCACAACAGTGAGAGGCCCGCGTACTGCCAAAAAAAAAAAAAAAAAAAGGCCAGGGGAACAGTTGGTAAATACTTTGGGTCTAATTATGTCTGACTGCGTTATGAAATGGAATCAGTGTATTCAACTTTTTACATTTTGAAATTCCAAAGTGATCCTATGCTCTTCTCTTCATCAGCCGCAGAGGATAACCCTTTGCATGTGGAGCGTACAAACTGCTCTCACCCGCTTGTCAACCACAAAATAAACCAATTCTCAGGCACTGTGAAAGAAGCTGTGTCTTATGCCTTAACTTTCTCCCACTGCAGCACCATCATCCTCTACCCTCACGTACACGCAGGGGTCCTGGGCTCCCTTCTTTTCCCTTCTTGCATTTTCTTCCTTGTCAGTGGTTTTCAACCTTCGGTTCTCATTGAAATCACTGGGGAACTTTAAAAATCCCAGTGGTTGGGTGCCATGTCCAGATATATTGATTTAGTTGATTTGGAGAATGGCCTGGTGTCAATTTTTCAAGCTTCCCAGATAATTCTAATGGGCAGCTAAGGTTGCGAATAACCGCAACCAAGTGATCTCATCCAGTGCCTACGTTTTAGATCTCATCCAGAGGTTATGACTTGCAAACTTAATCTCCTGTCTTGGGCTCTCTCCCTAGCTCCAGAATCATTCATTCAAACTTCTTACTGATACATCCACTTGGATATCTAAAAAGCTTTGCAACTTCTGCACATGCTGAAAGAAGAACTCTTGATTTCTCCTCACTTCCAACATGTTTTTCTTCCAATTGTAGTAAGTAACTAAAACCAAAAGCCTGGAAGCCATCCTTATTTTCTTCCCTTTCCTCACATCCAATTCACATCAAATTCAACATTCAACTTAAATGTTCTCGGTGTTAAGTAGGATATGTACTATCTATTCTTGACAGATGTTATTTATTAGATTGAGGAAGTTACTAGCCTTATTTTACTATGATTTGAAACCATGAATGGATCTACAACCAAAGTAGATCTCATATGTATTATGGTAGGCAGCTTCCAAGATGGTCCCCAATGGTTCCCACTTCCTGATATTCATACCCTTGTGTAGTCCTCTCCCATACTGTCCCAGGTTGGTTTGTACAACCAATAGCATATGGCAGAGTTGATGAGATGTTACTTCAGAGATAGGATATAACAAGACTATGACTTCCATCTTGTTCTCCCACTAGCACCCCGACTCTGAGGGAAGCTAGCTGCAAACTGCCATGTTGTGAATAGCCCTTGGAGAGGTCCATATGGTAGGGAACAGAAGCCTCTGGCCATCAGGCGGCAAGGGATTGAGCCTTCCAGCAACCACATGAGTGAGCTTGAACGTGGATTCTCCAGCCCAGTCAAGCCTTGAGATGGCCTTGAGGCAGCCCCAGATGTAAGCTTGACTATTGACCCTGAGCCAGAGCCACTCAGACAAGTTGCTCCTAGACTCCTAGCACTCAGAAACTGTGTGATACAAGTGCTGATTGTTTTAAGTTGCTAAATTTTCGAGTAATTAGTCACATAACAATAGATACTATACTTATACACATTTTTGTGTCTCCTGGCTACCGTGCTACTCCAAGCTACCTCCATTTCTTAACTGGACTAATGAAAGTCTCCCAGCAGGTCTCCATTTTTCCACTTCTGCCCTCCAACAATCTGTCATCCTCGTTTATAGTCTTCAAACAAACTTAGTTCAGATCCCTATCCTGTTTAACACCTTTAATGATTTCCTATTTGACTTAGAAAAAACCCAGTTCCCCACAATACTTCTTCATGATCTGATTCCAATCTGTACCTCCAACTTATTCTCATGCCCCTCTTCCCATTTCTTATTGTGTTCCAGCCACACTGGCTCTTCATGTTACACAAAGACCTTTGCTTTTCTTTTATGGTTAGATGATCTTGGGGGAAAGAGCGACATTTTTAATATTAAGAGAACAGGATTCTGGTAACATTACTCAAAACAGAAATGACTTTTTGCTACATCTCTGATAAGTGTTCATCAAGCTTTGAGGCCAAGTAATGTAGCGTGGAAAAAGAATAGGTGCTTTTGCTTCTGGCAATATGTTGGGATAAACAAGGAGAGAATACCTTCCCAGTACAGAACAACTAAAATTTCAGGATAAAACATAAAACATATTTTAAAGTGTGGCCGAGCTAGCAGGAGAATAAGGAGTACAATCAGGGGAAATAAAGATAAGGAAGTACAATTCAATGGGGATAACTAAGCTACAAAGTCATTTTCCTTGTGGGAATCTCTGAATTTCCTGTTGGTCTAGGGCCATACGTATAAGAGACTAGAGAAAAAAATCCTAGGTCCCAAGCAAAATGGGACTTTTATTAGCTGGGAAGCCTACAGGGTGATACCTTAGTTGCCCCATCAAAGATTTATCTGGCTCAGACTTGACCCTTAGAGTAGGAAAGTGGCAGGAAAAAAAACATTCCCCCAATTTTTCCTACCACAGACTAATATTAATGAGGATTTAGGGCTAGAATTCACACCACCTGTGGGGCCAGAAGGAAAAAATAGAGTGCCAAACTTAGTTTAAAGTTGTCCTCGATTGGACAGTGCTCCAAACACCTGGTAGAAGAAACACAAATTCTCTCCAAGAAAATTCTGTCTGAAAATTCAACTCAGGCCTCTTGTTATTTTCAGAAATGAACAGCAAAATCACTAAATACATGGAGTACAAGCCAGTATTAGTAAGAGTCAACAGAAACAATAAACTGCAGAATCAGACTCAGAGAGCCTGCAGGTATTAAATGATTAGAGAAAAATTTTTAATAAGTAGGTTTAACATGGTTAAAGAAATGAGGGAAATTATAGTGTTCCAAAGGAGCAAAAGATTAGCAAAGCTGAACAAACCTATCTTAAAGAACCAAATATAACTTCATGAAATAGACACTATGATAAATGAAATTTAAAACACATTGGATGAATTAAACAGCAGGTTAGACACAGGAAGAAAAATGTACCTATTAGACTGGGGGAAACAGCTAAAGAATTATCCAGAATGCATCAGCCAAAAAGGTGAAATATATAAATAAGATGTTAAGATACATGAATGAGAGAATGAAAAGATGCAGCTTATGTATAATTGAGGTTCCAGAAGATGTAAATAGGGAGAAAAGAATGAAGAAATATTTGAAAAGAAGATGGCTTAGAATTTTCCATAGTTGACACCACTTCTCAGTTTCAGGGAATCTAACCTATTCCAAGCAGACACATCATAATGAAGCTATAGAAAACCAAAGAAGATCTTAAAAACAGCCGGGGCCGGGGGGGGCCTGAGGTGGGTTGGGGAAACACTATTAAGGAACAGTGATTAGGCTGACAGCTGACCTCAAGAGCAACAATGAAAGTCAGAAGTCAATAGAATGATATCTTCAAAATGCTGAGAGAAAATTGCTGCCCACTCAGAACTGTATTAAATACGAGCATTGAAACTATATTTCAAGAACAACAGGAAATACAGCATTTCCAGACATATGAAATCGGAGTTCATTCAGTA
>NW_021145680.1:58550-66275 GCF_002837175.3 Physeter macrocephalus | reverse complement strand
CTGGGTTGAGATTCAAATGCAACTCTGATTCATTTTTCGCCCACCCGTGCTTAACACTTTCCTCTGCTGGTGGCTAAAGACCAACGTGCTCCAGGACAGACTCAAAGACCTAGAGGTGGTGAAGTGGCACCAAGGACCCTTTATGGGGCTTTGGTCATTCTTTGTTATGGACCAGTTTTCTTGGTCCCGTGTAAAGCCCTTTGTTAATGCAGTCTCAAGGCAAGTGCCTAACCTTTCCCACCTTCTAACCAAACTGTCGCCCCTAGGGTAGACATTCGGGAACTTTCTGAGTCTAAGTTGCTTTGTGATTTGGCCCCGTCCACATTTCCAGCTTCACACCCTCATCTTCCGACAGGTGCACTAGACACATTTTCCTTTTTGTTCCTCAAACTTCCCTCCTCCCTCCCACCTCAGGGCCTGTGCACATTCTCTTTGCCTGGAACTCCCCTCCCTCAGTGAATTCCTCTTGTCCTTCAGATCCCCCCTCAAATGTCCCTTCTTGGACTGGAACCCTGAGGAGGGGAAGGATCCCTCTGTCTCATGCCTTCGGAACAATGTACCACAGTCATCCAGTGTGGGCCACGGCACTGAAGCTCGCCCTTGTGTCCATGGACTCATGCAGCGCTCAGCGCTTGGTAGGCATGCAACAAACACTGGGAAAAGGAAGGGACCAGCCAGGCCATTTTGCTTCCAAAGCTTAAGGTCTTAGGCCATCATCCCCCACTGGTTTTTCAACTTTTTCTTTTAAGCAAAGGAAACCTATTTTCAATGTCTCCCGTGAAACTCCAACATCCAGCGCAGATAAAAGAGAAACTGCTCTGTTGAAAGTGGGGGCAGGGTGGGACTTCCCTGGCGGTCCAGCGGTTAAGACTCTGCGCTTCCACTGCAGGGGCCACGGGTTTGATCCCTGGTGGGGGAACTAAGATCCCGCACGCCGCACCGTGCGGCCAAAAATTTTAAAATTTAAAATAAAAGTGGGGGCAGGACTGGGGGTCTGGGAGTCATGCCCATCTCCACCTGGTCCCTTAAGATTGAAAGTTCTGGGTTCCCTGATGTGTGAAGATGGAGGTATGAGGGCGGGATGTGGCTTTGCAGGCATGGGGAGGGGTCCAGAATTAAGGGGTTTCCTTTAGCCCAAGGCAATCCTCTTAAACTTGCCTAATCAGACCACTAAGCCTATTAGGTAATTAGCCCCCCAGGGTGCCCTTCCATCAATCATCCTGACACCTTCCCCCCCACCAAATTACTTCCTTCCCTGGGCTCACAGAGGTGGCCCCTTGCCAGCCCTGCCCCTCAACCTGACACAGAGATGGGGGGCCAGTTCTCCACCTTTGGAAGGTTCAGAAAGATGGGAAGGTGTTCTCACTAGAACTCCATCCTCTTTCCTTCTTTGATTTCATTCCCCATCTTTTCTCCAGCCAGAGCCACTTCCCCAGCTTCCCTCTTGAAGATGGAAGGTAATCGTCTGCTCTGAAGAAAACTGGGGACGCCCCCCACTCCCCTCCTTCACACTTCCTCAGGTTTTGTCTGAGAATCTCCGAGTGAAATGGCAGAAACAGCCCTAGACTGAGTGCAACTTTTGTCACTGATGGGTTGTGTGGCCTTGGGCGAGCCTCTTCACCTCTTTGGGCCTCTGTTTTCTCATCTGTAAAATGGGGACAGGAGAGCGCTAGTTCCTGGAGTTATTATCATTAATGAAATGCTAAACTGTAAAGTACTTAGGAGGGTCTCGGGCACACAGACCACTTGAGAAATGTCAGATATCACCATCATCATTATTAATGTTACCTATTTCATGAACACAGGTAAAGTTCTTATCACAGTGTCTGGTACACAGTAAATGCTCTATGTCAGAGAGACTTACTGGTAAATGGGGAAATGAGCCTCCAAGGTTGGGGCTTTTGTTAGGAAGTAGGAGGAGGGGAGACCCCACTTCCTTCATCACCTTTGCCCAGGCTTCTCCCTGCTTTTTGGAGGAGGAATGTCTTCTCACTGATAGAAACGAGGCTCTGCTTCCACTCACCCTCCCAGCATCTCTGTAACTCTCTTCCTGAACTTGGCCCTTGTTGTATCCCTCTGTACTATTATTTCCTTGCTTCTTCTCTCCCTCTTCCCTCCCTTGTTCCAACGAATCCTTCCTGAGCATCTGCTACGTGCGAGGCCTTGTTTTAGATCCTGGGGACATAGCAGGGAACAAGACAGACAGTCCATGCCCTTTAAGTCCACTCCCTCTTAAAATGTAAATGCATCTATTTAAAGAGGACATTTAAAAAATCATTGCTAATAGTCCGAGTTTGAAGGGCTGGTTATCTTTTTTCCTCCCAGAGCACACTGATATAAACTAAAAATGATCCTCCAAAAACGTCTGTCCGTGGACCCCCTTAAACCACCTTGTGGGCACTTGGCAGTCCTTGTATCAGACTAGTGGAAGTTTGGAGGCCCCTCCTCAGGGGCCAGGGTCCTACCCTCGCCTGTAGAAGCTCAGGACTCTAAGTCCCAGGAGTCCCCATGGCAGCCCACAGTCTGCTCTGGTCTTCTTCAGAATCTCTTGCATCTCCCATCGTGGGAAGCCCACCTCCCCCAGGAAGAAACCAGGCCTTTATCTGCCTGCCTGCCTTGTAGCAAAGGGCAGACACGTGACCTCAGCTAAACCCGGAGTCCCCAGACCTCACACATCCCACCCTGTTTGAAAAACCAAGGGCTCTGCCTGTGAAAAAGTACTTACTTCTTACCAAAGCAAAATCTAGATGCCAGAACTTTCCACCCACCCACCCTTCCCTTCACTTTTCCTTTGGGGTCCAGGCAGCTCCCGCTACACAGGACAGCAGATGAAGATGCCAACTTCAGCGCTCCGGGTTCCCCTCTGCTGCGATTTCAACATTTCCACCTTGGGATCAAGCTGCCTTTCCACTTTCTGGTCATTCTGAGTCTCTGGTCTCCCCTTCCCTTCTGTGCCCACCCTCCTCAGGAATGCTTATAAAGGTTTCCAAAAAGTAACCAATACTCCCCTACCTCCACCAATAATGTTAACCTACCCAGAAGATTTGGGGTGCTATGGGAAGAGGGGCACTTTATACCGAGAGCTGATCCCGAAAGGTGGCTTGGATCTGGGAGAGGGGGCAGAATTGGATGCGGCAGAGGTGTTGTTTCGGTGACAGTATATTTCAGGGGGAACCAAAGTCGGGGTGTTGTATCCATGGTTCCTGCTCTTGTCTGGGGGTCGGGGGTGGAAGCATCGGTGTGTCCTGTGGAGGTATGAGGAGGCTGGGGTGGGATGTTGATATTGTCAGTGGGAGCGCGTGAGGATGTCACTGGAGGAAGACAAGATGGCGGGGGTGTGGTTAGGAGTGGGACCCCCGAGGAGGGATGGGATGTTGGCTGGGTGACATCTCTCTGTGAATGACGGTGTTGCCTGTCCACGTGAGAAATGTAACACAACTGTCTTTGAGTTGTGACATTGTCTCCAAGTGAGAGACAGGTGGATGGGGTATGATTTCCTTGGGGCGAATCACCACTGGATGGCAAATCAGGAATGGGACATTCTCCGGAGCAATAATAATGATGATGATAATAACAGTAATAATAATAGCTATTGTTTATTGAGTGCTTACTATCTGCCAGGCCTGATGCCGTGTGCTTCACATACAATCTCACTGAACCCACACAACAGCCTGGAGAGGTAGAGGTGCATCTTACAGTTCCCGTTTTCCAGATGAGGACACTGAGGCTCAGAGCAGTGAAAGAACTCACCCGAGGGTCCCACACCAAGCACACGACAGTGATGAGATGAACCCTGGAAGCTCTCATTCTAGGGCTCTTAACCTTGGTGATACTGACTTTGTGTTAACGATCGAGGATCTTGGGAGCAAGGCCTGGCTGGTGTAAACTACATTTGGGGTGTGAGGTGTGTGTGTGCGGTGGGGAGTTGCTGTTTCTGTGTCTATGGGGCTGACAGAGGTGGGAATACAGTCAGGAGTATGGGGGCCATTCTAGTAGCACCTCAAGAGTTATCATCTGTGGGAATTCCCTGGCGGTCCAGTGGTTAGGACTGAGCGCTTCCACTGGTCAGGGAACTAAGATCCCGCAAGCCACGCGGAGTGGCCAAAGAAAGAAAAAGAGTTTTCATCTGTACTCAAGGGAGACACTCTGTTACCGTGCCACCAGACTGGGATCATTTGTTTCTCCAGTGAGTTCCCAACTGGAGTTTCCATCCAACCTCTTCATTCAAGCCCTCCTGTCCTTAGCGCCTCGTCTCCTTCCCAACCGTGTCCGCCTGCCAGTTACAGTGCCAGAAGCCAGTTTTAACAGCCACCACCTCCTCTAACAGCCCCTAGGCTGGCACCATGGATAGGAGCTCAATCTGCCCAGGCTGGCAAGACTTGCTGTGACACCCTAGAAAGTCCCTTACCCCTCTGAGCCTCGGTTTGCTTGCCTGAAAATGGGGTTCACTCTAGAGTCGACCCATCCAAGGAAGCCAGCCTCCCGAGTTCACATCTTGGCTCTGCTTCTTATTAGCTGACTGACCTTGGGCAAGTTAATTAACCTCTCTGTGCCTCAGTGTGTCACCTGTAAGATGGGTAACATAATCAGATTGTAAGGATCATGAGATGATTGGTCCGTGCCCAGTGTTTTCCCTAATACTTTTGGTGCACTGTGGCACCACAACTGTCAGCCACTGTTATAATTTATTATTATCATTTATTTATTAGTAGTAGTATCACATCATAGCATGCTGGGAGAATTCAACGAAATATTGCGGGTAAGGCAGTAAGCGAGAATACTGGTAGCTGCTATCATCTGTAACTATTGTTATTTCCCCATTTGGCAGATGCCGATGCTGAAGATCAGAAAAGGCGTGAGGTCGACCCGGTGTCCCACAGACATGAAAATATTATTGGAAGGAACCGTCAGTTTTGAGATGAGAGTCCTGGACGGCTGCCCAGCTCTTCCCCTGAGGGTTTCTGCAAATGGAGGACTGTCCTTTCGCATCTCGGGGCCTCAGTTTCCCCTGGGAAGAGTCTGGAGGAGAGGCTCCCTAAGGGCTCACCCTAGTTTCCCCACAGCTGAAGGAGGCAGGATACACAGTGGCTGAGCACATGAGCTCTGGAGCCAGGCAGCCCAGGGTTGGAGAGATCCCAGCTTCCCCGCTTAGGAGCTGTGTGAGTTCGGGCTAGTGGCTTCATTTCGCTAAGCCTCAGTTTTCCTCATCTGAAAAAGCAGCTCAGATCATCTCCCCCGAGGGCTGTACCGGGAAATTAATCTCAGAGCCGGACTCGTCGTAGGTGCCAAACACTTGGACCTGACCGTCCTGGCAGCATCACAGTTAGGTGGTGCTGCTCTGCTCTGAGTGCTCAGATTTTGAGCATCTCAGCCTCTTTAAGAGAAGGATGAGACCTCCTCCCCTCCACCACCACCCCCACCCCCGAGCAGGGGTGGGGCTGGACCTCCAGGCTGGGTTCAGGGACCACCTGGGTACCCGACCCTTCCTAGGACTGGGAATAGCAGTGAGACAGGAAGGAGGCAAGGATGTGGCAGGGACACATTCGTGTGTGTGCTGGGGGTGGGGAAGCAGGAAGAAGGACAGGAAACTCCCTCCCACCCCTCCCCCAACTTCCCTTTCCTCCAATTTCTGCTGGACACCCTCACAGGCAGCCAGGGGTTCCCCATTTCCTATCGCACCTGGCCAGGGGTGGCAGGGGGCTGGGATGGGAGGAAGAGACTCGGCTCCTGTTCATCCAAGGAGAGGAGGTGGGAGGTCCCCACCCCACCCACTACAATGCCTGATGGAGTGGGAAGGGCGCGCTCTGCCCGAGGCCATCCCTTTCCCATCCGGAGGAAAAGGCCAGAGGAAGCAGAGATTTTGGCCAAGGTGACCGCTGGGAGGGGCTTGTCTGCTCTGGGGTCTCCCTCCTTCCAGGGAGCTAATGGGCTGGGCTCTGATTCCCCTGACAAACCCTACCTCACGGGTAGACATACACCTAGAGTTCCCAGCTTGGCTTTTATTCTCTGGTACACATACCTCTTCACACACACACGCTGAGGGTCCCTCTTGTCTTACACACACACCCCTTCTGTGTTGTCAAACATGCAGCCATGACACAAACACACACACACACACACACACACACACTCCCTTGTCACACACACACAGAATCATCCCCACACCAACCATTTCACGCACAGCCCCTTGTTACACATATACACACACTTGGGTGTCACACACACACCTTCCCTTTTCCCACCCCTTGGGTGTCACATGCACACGTTCCTGCTCCCTGTCACATGGGCCCCCATCCCTCCCTTTCCTTGTTACACACCCTCGTGAATTTCACCACAGAGCCCCAGTCTCTCCCCTGTCATACACCCACCTTCCCTTGTTGCACACACCCCCTCTGATGTCACCGTTGCACACCTCCGTGTGTCACACCCAGCCACAGCCTCTCCGGAGTCACGCCCACACTCTTTTCTTGTCATATACCCACACCAGCTTCTCCTGGTCCCACCCCACCCGGGACACGCCTGTGTCACACACACTGAACTGCCATCCTCTGATCCACACAGCTTCTCATGGCTCACACCCAGAGCCGGCCCATTCGGCAGCCCACACACACCCCCTTGCATGTCACACACACCCTCTCACTCATGTGTCACACTCTGCCACAGTCCCCTCTGGAGTGACATGCACGCGCTTGTCACATATACCCCTAAGGGGGTCTCAAACACGGAGCCCAGCCCCTCTCATCTCTTACACACACGCACACGCACACACACACACACACACACACACCCTCCTTCCTGTCATATCCATGATCCCTAATGTCACACATCCAGGCCTTACAGGACTCACACGCACACACAAACACACACACACACCTGTCCCAGCCACACATTCTCTCACTGAGCTTTACACACCCACCCTTTCCTCCATGTCACCCAACACACCCACCTAGCTTGTCCCCACGCAGAATCCCGCCCATGGCCCACACATGCCTCCCTCCGGGACAAGCCTTGCTCAGGACATCCCCAGGGAGGGAGGCTGGGAAGCTCCGGGTCCACAGGCCTCCTCAGCTCCTTCCCCTCCCCCCGCCAGGACACGCCAGCCCGGGAACACCCCTGCCCCGAAAGGGTCACATCACACACCCCTCAAGGACACAGAGACACCCGCTCGGAGGCACCCACGCCCCCCATCCTTTGCGCGCCCCCAAGGACACTTACCACCCCCTCCCCCCCAAGTCCTCTCAACGCAGACAAAGCTCCCAGCCCAGGGCCGCGGCGAGAGGGGGAAGGGGTCCTGTTCCCTCCCCAACTCCCCTCTCCGTTCCCCAGTCTAGGGAGGGGCGCCCTTCCCCTCCCCAGAGCCCTTGCACCTGCCATTTGGGGGGGAGGAGGCTGGAGAAAGGCGCGGCCCCCTGCCCGCTCCCCCACCCGGAGCCGCAGCCCTTTCTCACCTCCCGTGTTGCTGCGCTTGGTGCAGACCACCTCGGGGGGCGTTTCGAGGGGCCTTTTGCGGGAATCCGGGGCCTCGGGCTCCATGGGGGGGGCCTGGGGCGGCGGCTGCTGCTGCTGCGGCGGCTGCGGCGGCGGCGGCGGCGGCTGCGGTGGCGGCGGCGACGGCTGCTGGGGAGGCTGGGGTTGCGGCGGCGGCGGCGGCGGGGGCGGCGGCGGCTGCGGGGCCGCGGAGGCCGTGAAGAGGCCGTGCACCGCGCCGGCGGCCATCATCCTCAT
>NW_021145680.1:50757-58444 GCF_002837175.3 Physeter macrocephalus | reverse complement strand
GGATGGGGGAGGGGGAACCCCGGAGAGGGGAGGAGGGAGGGAGCTGCTTCTGGGGGGCTGACAGAGCCTGGAGAGCGGATGTGAGCGGGACGGGAAGGAAAAGGGGGTCTCGGATAGGCCCCAGAGAGAACTGAGGGGTGGGGTCTATCTCAAGATTACGGAGGCCGGGGACTGGCCGCGCCACTGGGGGGGACGGGACCCCCTTCTTTGCTCCCCGGGGCAGAGGGCCTAGCCCCCCAGACCCTGCCCGGGGCGGGGGGCCGGAGGAACGGGGCCGGAGATGGGAGGCGGAGGCGGCCGCTACTGGGGACCCGGGGGGCGGCGAGCGCGGGCGGCAGCGGTGGCTGGGCTGGCGGTGGCTGCTGGCCCGAGCATCTTCTTCCCGGAGGCTCCCACAGCGGCCTGGCCCCTCCCACCCGCGCAAGGTCACGCCCATGCAGGTCAGGGCCACGCCCTTCGACGCCCCATTGGCCTGTCCTTGAATCCTGGACCACGCCCCCTGAGTTGACCACGCCCCTCCCCGCAACTACGAGAGGGACCAGGCTTCCCCAGGCTGCAGTAAGGACCCTGGGCTCCTCCACAGCCTCCCCACCCCTCGCCTGTAATGAGCGTTTATTGAACAAGTACTTACCATGTGCCAGGTCCGGTTCTAAGTAAGCACTTCACAAACATTATCACATTTAATTCCTAGAGCAACCGACTCTGTGAGGTACTCCTGTTACCCCCGTTTTACAGATGAGGAAACTGAGCCTCAGTCACTTGACATCACTTGGTTGCTAAAAGAAATCCCACTTTACATGTCTCCCACCCCCGACAGCTGGGAAATTGCTCCTCAAATCTTTCATCTATCCCTTGAAGAATCGACACAGAGTTACTGCAAGGGCTTAGGGGACCGAGTTCAATGAACACCTGACTTACAAAATGTAGCGCTTGAGCCTAGCACCCAACTGACACTCAATTCAGTCAATGGCACTTATGAACCTACAGAGTGCCAGGCACTGTCCCAAACACTGGGATACAACAGGGGAGTAAACAGTCTTGGCCCTTAAAGAGTAAGTATTACTATTCACGTCATTAAGAAAACCTGATTTTCAGATGACAGATGGAGACCCAGGAATGTGGAGTGTAGCTTGTCCAAGGGTGTATAGGTAGACAGAGGGAAAACTGGGATTCAAACATAGGCCAAGCTTAATTTCAGAGCCCAAAGTCACTGGAAGTAGGGGCCCCTTCCTTAGAATGGATCATTGCTAATATTTAATTTTGTCTGATACATGAATTTTCTTCTCCCTGGATTTCTGGTCTCCAAGGATTCTTCTTCCTTCCTAGGTCAGCCAGAGGCAAGAGTAGGCTCAGAGGGGGCCGGGATGGGTGTAATTGTGGCAGCTGGGGGGCCCCTCCCTCTGCTCCATCCCACTCCTGTCCCTCCCTTGCCACGCTCTCAGGTCCCCAGGATGGGGAGGGTAGCAGATGGCCTGGGGTGGATGGGGTGGCCGCCCATCTGTCCCCTCCCCCCCATTGTCCCCAGAGTCAAAGGGGATGGGAGGAGGTTGTGGTCCACTGCAGTCTGGATCCTCCCCCTCCATCTTCTTGGAGGGAGCTGAGGAGCCGGTTGCCATGGAGACAGAGAAGAGGCAGAGGGAGATACTGGGGTCAGGCAGAGATCCACACCTTAGACCTTCGAGTCACATGTAGTCACACCACACAGGTATATATATCCCAACATCCGTGGAGTAAGGTGTGAAATGCCCCCCAACATACACAGAGTCACACAGGTCCCCCTGCAGACACACAGGTGCACACTCAACAATTTTACACAGGCACACTCTGATGTATGAAGAAGACTCACAGGGAATAGGCATACACACACCCATAATGCATAATGCACATTCACAAAGCCACGCCACAGGTTCTTATGCACAAATAGATACATAATCTAATATCTGAGTATGTCCCAGGTGCACCGATTCAGAGCCAAAACAAATCCACACTTGGCCACACACATGATGAGAAGTTACACGTACAGGATCAAAGCTACAAGATGTACACAACCTATGTTACATAAGGCATACATGTTAGTGACGTGATATATAGACTGACAAACAGACTCAATTGTGTCTTCCACGCTAATTGCGGAACACACACATTTAGATACATGGCCCACGTAGACTAACGCACAAAATGCATGGGACCTCGCAGGCCACTCAGCAACGCACACGGCACACATGGAGTCTGGGTGCTGCTCAGCCCCCACCCTCAAGTCATGCCTGCAGCCCCAGTTCCACACACCCCCCCCCAAGCCCTCCCATTTGGACACACACAACAGCACGGTCGGTCACGCACTCACACTCACACACAAACACAAACCTCCTCCTAGATATTTTTAAACCCAGGCTAGTTCTGCTGCTATGGCAACCGCCCCAAACCCATTGCCATAGCAACACAACGTCAGCCTTCCAAGCACCAAATCCTGGGGGATTGCAGGGCCCCAATCAGAGGCCGGTGCAGGGGGAGGCTGCACCTTCTGCCATCATCTGTGCCACCCCAGTACCCCCACCCTAGAGCCTTTAGGGAAGCAGTCACCCTAGGCTGGGCAGGGGCTGGAACCAGGGATACAAGACCCCCAGACCGAGCTGGAGGCAAGGGCAGCTCTCAACTTGCTTTCTCCTCCTGCCCCACCAGAGCTTTCTGGAGGGGCTCATGGGACAAAAGTCAGCCTGTACTGGACACACACAAGCCTGGCTTTGAAACCTGGCTCTGCCATTTACAGGCTGTGTGACTTGGGCATGTCCTTACCCTCTCTGAGTCTCCTGTTCCTTAATTAGGAAAATGTCGTTGCTGCTGATACTAACATCCCAAAGGACTATTGTGACTAGGTGGTTAAAAGCCCAGGCAGCTCTGCATCTAAATTCTGACTCTCCTGCTTCCTAGCTGGGCGAACTCAGGCAAGGGCCTCCCTTTCTCTGTGACAAGCTTCGGGGGCAAATAGTAGTCTAATTACATAGAGATGTTGGGAAGAGTCGCGACCAAGGGGTGTGGCCACTGATCTAAGAACTTTACACTTATCCCAACTTATTTAAGTCTTGAGCATGGCTTTATGGGTAGTTACTATTATTATTCCTATTTTGCAGTAAAGGAAACTGAGGTTCAGCGAGCTTGCCTCGGATCACACAGCTACAGAGTTTTGAAGCATGAGATTTGAACCCAGACAGTCAAAGATGCGTCCTTAGCCATTTCTCTCTCTTGCCTCTCAAAGAGGGGAGTTTGGAGAATGATAGAATGGTGGATTCTTGGAAATGCTTTCTGGCCTCGGTTTTCTAGCCTGCAAAATGGGGGTTCAACCAGTACCGCTGGCTGGGATGTTGAAGGATCTCTGAGGCAGCTTGCACCTGGAGGCTCTGGGGATGAGCTGGCACAGCTGAGTTCTTTGTGTAGGTGGGGAGCAGACTAGGAGGGGCAGGGCCAGCGGGCGAGTGGGCAGGCTCAGGGAGGGAGGTTGGCTGGGACTCAGGCCCTGCTCTCCTCCTTCCCAGCCTGGTGACCTCAGGCATGGGTTTTCTCCAGTATGAGCCTCAGTCTCACCATCTGTCAACTGGGAATCATTAACAGTGCTTGGGGTGTGGCCAGGAGTCCAAGACCAAAGCAGGTAAAATCACTTGGCATGGGTCCCAGCAAAGAGAGAAATCTAAGCTATATTAACATCGTCCATCCAGTCTGCACGTGGGATTTAGGAGAGGCGGGTCTGTGTAGTGCAGGGTTTGGCAAAATGCTTTGACCCACAGTAAGAAATACATTTACATCATGATTCCAAGGCATATGACACTGAAACAAAAGTTTCTTTTTTAAAAAAAATTTTATTTGTATTTTGGCTGCTTTGGGTCTTCCTTGCCGCGTGAGGGCTTTCTTTAGTTGCGGCGAGTGGGGGTTACTCTTCAGTGCGGTGCGCGGGCTTCTCATTGCGGTGGCTCCTCTTGTTGCGGAGCACGGGCTCTAGGCGCGCAGGCTTCAGTAGCTGTGGCACACGGGCTCAGTAGTTGTGGTGCAAGGGCTCAGTTGTTCCGCAGCACGTGGGATCTTCCCGGACCGGGGATCAAACCTGTGTCCCCTGCACTGGCAGGCAGATTCTCAACTACTGCGCCACCACGGAAGTCCCCAAAAGTTTCTTGAAATCGTACTCCACCTATACCTTAGTCTATACTATGTCTATACTATGTGCACAGACTCTGATCTAGTCCAGGCTCTTGAAAAATGCTGGTTGATTTCACAGTCCTCTAACCAGTTGTGACACGCAGTATGAAAAACCCTGGAGTGGAAGTTACGAGGTGGAATCCTGGAATCATTGGAGGATTTTAAGCAGGGGAGTGACATGGGCATCAAAGGGGCAATGGAGGGGAAGGAGCCAGCCTGGGGGCTGGGATTGAGCCAGAACAGACTCCAGGGAGGAGGGGTTCTTTGCCTGGACCCCAGTTGGGGCAGGAGAGATGGAAGGGTGTGATCAGAACCCAACATACAGGCCTTCCCTGGTGGCGCGGTGGTTAAGAATCCGCCTGCCAATGCAGGGGACACAGGTTCGAGCCCTGGTCCGGGAAGATCCCATGTGCTGTGGAGCAACTAAGCCCGTGAGCCACAACGACTGAGCCTGCGCTCTAGAGCCTGCAAGCCACAACTACTGAAGCCAGTGAGCCGCAACTACCGAAGCCCGTGCGCCCAGAGCCCGTACTCCCCGAGAGAAGCCACCACAATAAGAAGCTCGCGCACCACAACGAAGAGTAGCCCCTGCTTGCCGCAACTAGAGAATGCCCGCGTGCAGCAGCGAAAACCCAATGCAGCCAAAAATAAATAAATAAATAAAATTAAAAAAAAAAAAGAACCCAACATACAGAGCAGTTAACGCACACAACGTATAGTAGCTACAAGTGTCAACCCTAAAGGCAGATCCTCACTCATCCACCTGACAAAAAAAATTTTTTTCTTTTTTTTTTTTTTTGCGGTACGTGGGCCTCTCACTGTTGTGGCCTCTCCCGTTGCGGAGCACAGACTCCGGATGCGCAGGCTCAGCGGCCACGGCTCACGGGCCCAGCCGCTCCGCGGCACGTGGGATCCTCCCAGACCGGGGCACGAACCCGCGTCCCCTGCATCGGCAGACGGGCTCTCAACCACTGCGCCACCAGGGAAGCCCTGACAAATAAAAATTTTTGAGCACTTACTATATGTTGGGCATTTTTCTAGGCACTGGACATATGGCAGTAAACAAAACAGAGACAAATTCCTGACCTCATGAGCTCACATTCTGGAGGTAGACAATAAACAAGCAAAAGAAGTAAAACATTGTTTGATGATGGTAAATGCCATGAAGAAAAATACATGAAGGAAGGGGGATGAGGTACTGGGGTGCAGGGGAATGGAGAGAGGCTGCAGTTTGTTTTTGTTTGTTTGTTTGTTTTGGCCGAGCAGCGCAGCTTGTGGGATCTTAGTTCCCCGGCCAGGGACCGAACCTTGGCCCTCAGCAGCGAGAGTGTGGAGTCCTAACCACTGGGCCTCCAGGGAATTCCCTGCAGTTTTAAACAGAGTGACAAGGAAGGCTTCGCTTGAGGGGGTGACATTTGAGCAGAATATGAAGGAAGTTAGGGAGTGGGCCATATGGGTCTCTGGGGGAAGAGCAGGTGCAAAGGCCCTGAGGCTGGAGTGCACCTGGTCTGTTGGAGGAAGAAGGAGGAGCCCAGGGAAGCTAGAGGAGAGTTGGGAGGGGAGAGCAGGAGGGTTGAGGCCAGAGAGTTATGCAGGGAACACACTGTATCTGCCTTGAGGGCCACTGTAAAGACTTAGCTTTGACTCTGAGTGAGATGGGCAGCTTGGGAGGGTTTTGAGGAAGGATCTCAGGTGACTTAGGTTTTATCACAAGATCCTTCTGGCTGCACGTGAAGAACACTATGTGGGGGGCTGGGGTAGAAGTAAGGAGCCCAATGAGGAGGTGAGAGGTGCTGGTGGCTGGACCAGGGTGGTAGATAGCAGTGCAGCTGGGGAGACGTCACTGGAGTCCTAGTTCTGCCATGTGACTTGGGGCAAACCATTTCACCTCTCCAGAGCCTCAGTTTCCCCATTTACAAACGGGAGTGATAATAAAGCGGCCACCTCTCAGGGCTCCTGTCTGGTCTCTGTGTGGCAGAGCATGAATAGCCCTTGACACAGAATGTGTACTCAACAAACATTGCCTGCCATTGTCACCGATATTATCCTCCAGGCTCCCAGACCAGGGAGGTTCTGTGTCCTGTCCAGTGGGGCAAGGATGGGCTTTGGGAAGGAGGATGAAGAGAGGAGGTCTGATCTTGAGTGATGATCTTATATTTATCTGATCCTGGGTATATTTGAGTCAGAGAATCTTGGAGCAAAAATTCTTGTGCTGAGGGGGACTTGAGTGTCTTTTATTCCTAACAGCCTTTTTTTGTAGGATGGGGAAATGAAGATCTGGAGAACAGTTGTATCTTGCCCAGGAGCCCACAGTGAGTTGCGGGCTGAGCCAGGGCTAGACTCCATCCCCCTCTCCTGTCTCTCAAGCCTGTGTTCACGATCCTGGCTGCCTCCTTGGTGATCATGGCATCTGACCACATCCCCTCCTCCCCCCATCCCCGCCAAGCCTCAGCATCTTCCTATGACTTCCTACTGCCTCTGGGATAAATTCCAAACTCTCCCAGTCGCTCGGGCCAAAAACCTTGCATTCGCCCTTGACACCCCCTCTTTCCCTCACACCCACATCCAATCCATCAGCAAACTTTTGCTGCGGCACCTTTAAATTCCAAGTCTGACCCCGTCTCGCCACCTCTATCAACATCACCAAAGTCCAGGCCCCCATCGGCTCCCACCTGGACTCCCACAGGGGCCCCTTTCCTGGGATCCTGGCTTCTGCCCTTGCCTATCCTTTTGACAGCAGCTGAGCCATCCTTTAAAAAGGCAAGTCAGATCAGACACTGTGCTGTATGCAAGAGAAACAAAAATGGGGTATCTGTAAGAACACTGAGGAACGATATAGATTTCTTGCCTTAGGCCTGGTGGAGGGAGAAGGAGCTTTCTTTGCATCTTTCCATCGCGTGCGGTTGGGGAAACCGAGGCATCAAGAGGTTAAGCCACTTGCAGCAGAGCTTGGAATTGAACTCCGGCAGCCTGGCTGCTGAAGCTACCCCCTTAACTCTATCACACTGCCTCTATTCCTCAGGAGTTCTTCTCTTTTCAGTTGAATTTCTAGGTACACCCTCACCCCTTCCATAACCTCCCCCCTCTCTGGGAACTTCCATGCTTCTCGAGCTTAGAACCACCAGTGCACAGGCTGAAGCTGATTCTACACAACCACCTTTGGTGGAATTTAATTTTAGTAATTGCCCCCCTTCATCTGCCCCCTCCCGTAGGCACCCACTCTAGCGTGCTTAATTTGGGGCCCCCAGTCCTTCTATTCTTTTACAAAGATCCCTATGTATCCTTAAGGTCAGTTTTGTTGTCTGTGTTTTAAATGTGCAAAAATGTCACTGAGCGAAGAAACTCATTACCTTTCTCTCTTTGTGTGTGTGTGTGTTTTTTGTTTGTTTGTTTTGAGAGCTCTCAATGTGGCTTTGCTTGTTTCTAGCTCCTGAGGAGTGAGTCTTTTTTTTTTTTTTTTTTTTTTTTTTTTTTGCGGTACGCGAGCCTCTCACTGTTGTGG
>NW_021145680.1:38997-50728 GCF_002837175.3 Physeter macrocephalus | reverse complement strand
GGCTCACGGGCCCAGCCGCTCCGCGGCATGTGGGATCCTCCCGGACCGGGGCACGAACCCGTGTCCCCTGCATCGGCAGGCGGACTCTCAACCACTGCGCCACCAGGGAAGCCCAGGAGTGAGTCTTATAGACTCTGGAGAGGCTGCCTGGGTTCACGTCCCAGCCCGGCTGCCCACTATCTGAATGACCTCGGGCAAGTTACTGAACTTCTCTGGGCTTTGGTTTCTCTATCTGTAAAATGGGGGTTGTTAAATCATGGTACCTTTCTCACAGGATCGTTGCAAGCTGCCATCTTAAAGCATTTAGGAAGCATTATTAAGCATGGTATGAATGTCAGCTTCTACCTCTTGTACTGCTGTGGGATGTTCCAGGATATATTTTCCATTCCACTTATTTAAAAATTTATTTTATTGAAGTATTGTTGATTTACATTCCATTTTTTGAGACTTAATGATGGACATCAAATTCTTTCCAACTCTTTGCTACCTAAACTCCACTCAAGGCTCATCCTCATACAGACCTCACTTGGACAGTGGGGAAATGAGGTTGTCCGGCATCCTCAGATTTAATTTCTCAAAGTATTGCCAGATTTTTCTCTGGAAAGGATACACCTATTAATACTTCAGTGCCCAATGACCTGTTCTTCCACATACTTCTCCAGAACTTGGTGTTCTTAGACTGTCTAATTTTGGCCAATCTAATGGATTTGAAAGTATTGCTGGGTTTCCCTGGTGGCGCAGTGGTGAAGAACCCGCCTGCCAATGCAGGGGGCACGGGTTCAAGCCCCGGTCCGGGAAGATCCCACATGCCCCAGAGCAACAAAGCCCGTGCGTCACAACTACTGAACCTGTGCTCTAGAGCCTGTGTGCCACAACTACCGAAGCCCACGTGCCTAGAGCCCGTGCTCCGCAACAAGAGAAGCCACCGCAGTAAGAAGCCCGCGTGCAGCAACGAAGACCCAACACAGCCAAAAATAAATAAATAAAATAAATAAATTTATTTTACGAAAAGAAAGCATTGTTTTATGTACTTTCTTAAGTAGATCAATTAAGCTTCTCTGGGTTGCTTTAGCTTGCTTCTCCGCTCAGAATTACTACAAACTTACCTCTCTCTGTGTGTGTGTGTGTGTGTGTGTGTGTGTGTGTGTGTGTGTGTGTGGTTTTGAATGCTAACACTTTAATATTTTAGCCACTGTCACAGTAAACAAGGGAACATAATAGTACCTCCTTCCTATATCGTGATGATAATTGCCACTGTTTATTATATGTTTACTACATGGCAGGCACTGTGCTAAGGACTTTAGCTGTATTAACTCATTTGTTCCTCACAAAAACACTATGAGGCACACGCTCCTGGTATTACCCCCATTTTACAGATGAGAAAACTGACACAGAGAAACTGACTAGACGGAGCAGAGCTGGGATTCAGACCCAGGCAGACACGCTCCTTCACCACCTCACTACCTCTGAATGAGACGACGCAGGAAAAATACCTGGGCCTTAATGAAGGCTCTGAATCATCACAGCTGTAAAAATTTTACAAATTTGTACAACTTTGTAAAATTTTACAAAGTTGTACAAATTTGTAAAATTTTACAAAGTTTACAAATATAGTAATAACAGCATGTCACATTAAAAAAATCAAGTTAGAGTGTGTGAAACCCGGAAGGGACTCACCTGGACCTCTGTTCCCCCATCCTGTAAAGGGATAAGGTTGGACATAATCCTGGTCCCTATTTTTTCACAGTCCCTTCGTCTTCCCAAATCAAAGCACTTCTAGCTGTTACAGTTGCCTTCCCTTCCAGCACTCACCAGCTGCCAGGTCCTGTTCCTAGCTTTTACGTGAATGAGATTGCAGCAGGCAATTCTCACCTAACTCTCCTTCTCGTCTGCCACGCGCCTGCACCTGCTGAACGTGGCTGGACAAAGACACACACTGCAGTGAGCCTGAGTTTACCGTAATTTCATGCCTGGAAGCCCCGCTCATGCCCATTCACTCTCCCACATTCCTGGAAGCATATTTCACACCTTCTCCTCCCTCCTTCAACCTCTACCGCCTCCTCTGGGTCCTCACTCTCACCCTTGACCCTGCTCCTGTTTTAAATCCATCAGAAGAGAATTTCCGCAGAGTCCCAACATATTTATCCCAGCTACCTGTACCAGAGACCCTATTCTCAGCCTTCCCTCCTGCCAACGGTGGGAACCACTCCTAGCCAAGGCCACTTCTTCACGTGTGCACTACATCCCATCTCTCCTCTTGCCTAGTCAGGGATGTAAGTCAAGCAATTGTCTCCTCTCCTGTATCATCAATTCTCCCCGCTCTTCTGGATCATTCCCATTGGTGTAAAAACACGGTGTAATACAAACAAGCTTTATTAACCCCGTCTAGCTGCAGCTCCAGCGATGTGCTGCTTTTTACAACAACAAAACCCGCCAAAAAAGTTATCTGTACTTTTTTTTTTTGTGGTATGCGGGCCTCCGTCTTCTGCGGCCTCTCCCGTTGCGGAGCACAGGCTCCGGACGCGCAGGCCCAGCGGCCACGGCCCACGGGCCCAGCCACTCCACGGCATGTGGGATCCTCCCAGACCGGGGCGCGAACCCGCCTCCCCTGCCTGGGCAGGCGGACGTGCAACCACTGCGCCACCAGGGAAGCCCCTTCAGTCCTTCTTGAATCACTCCAGTTAGGGTCTGGCTCCACCACTTGGCCAAATCACCCCTTGAGGTTACCAGGAGCCTCCCTGTGGCTCAATTTCATAGTTCAGTGCCCTGCCCACACATTACTTGAGGCTTCTCTCAGACAGTCACACCCTCTTCCTTGGTTTATTTTCATCCCTTGACTTCTAAGACACCCCACTCTCATGAATTCCCTCTTATCTCAGTGGCTGTTCCTTCTCAGACTCCTTTGTTGTTTCTTCCTCATCTTTGGGGTCTTTAAACATTGGAGGGTCTTGGGGCTCAGTCCTTGGTCCTCTCCTCTTTTTTTCTCTCCACTCGCTCCTTTGGGGATGGCCTCCCAAATTCATTCATCTGTCTATCTATCTACTTACCTACCTACCTATCTAGGTTGGACCTCACCCTTGAATTCAGACTCATCTATTCAGCTACCCTCTCAACACTTCCTCTTGGAAATCTGTTAGGTACCTCACTGCATCCAAAACCAGACTCCCCAACCTCACTCTTTCCCTGCTTCCTGCACCTGCTATTCATCTAATCTCAATAAATGGAAACTTCACCTTGGCAGCTTCTCGGCTCAAAAACCTTGCAATCATTTCTGACTCCTCTTTCTCTCCCTGCCGACGCCCAATCCATCAGCAAATTCTGTCAGCTCTACCTTGAGAATAGATGCAGATTCTAACCACGTCTTTCCCCCTCCCCTGCTACCACCCTCAGAAGAGCCACCATCATCTCTCATTTGAATGATTTTTTTGGTAATCTTTTGCTTAGAAAATTGTTTTATTGAGGTGAAAGCCACACACCGTAAAATTAACCATTTTAAAGGGCACAGACCAAAGGCATTTCATACATTCACAATGTGGTGAAAACATCATCTCTATTTAGTTCCAAAACATTTTCCTCATCCCCAAAGGAGACCCCCACACCCATTAAATGATTCCCCATTCCCCTCCTTTCCACCCCCCAACTCCAGTCCCTGGCACTGCTAATCTGCTTTCTGTCTCTCTGATTTGCCTATTCCGGACATTTCATACAAACGGAATCATACAATATGTGACCTTTTGTGTCTGGCTTCTTTCACTTTACACAGTGTTTCAGGGTTCATCCATGTTGCAGCATGGATCAGTACTCCATTCCCTTTTATAGCTGAATAATACTCCATTGTATGGATAGATCATATTTTGTTTATCCTTTCATCTACTGATAGACACTTGGGTTGTTGCCACCTTTTGGTTATCATGAATGATACTGCTATGAAGATTCATGGAAAGTATTTGTTTGAACACGAGTTTTCAGTTCTCTCGGGTATATACCTAGGAGTGAAATTGCTGGGTCATTAGGTAATTCTATGTTTAACTTGATGAGGAACTGCCAAAATGTTTTTCCCGGGTTGTACCATTTTATCTCATTGGAATTATTCTAGCAGCCTATTCTTAACAGAGTATGACTGCTCAAGACGGGAGTAAAATTATGCCCCTGCTGCCCTCCACCTTCAATGGGTACCTTCTCACTCAGAGCAAAGACCTCACAATGGTTTTTAAGACCCTACACAACTTGGCTTCTGGATCCCTCCCAGACTTCTCCTACCACATTCCCAGTCACTCAATATTGACCTCCTCACTGTTCTTTTTTTTTTTTTTTAAGACTTTATTTATTTTTTATTTATTTTTATTTTTTGGCTGCGCCACATGTGGGATCTTTGTTCCCCAACCAGAGATCGAACCCGTGTCCCCTGCAGCAGAAGTGCCAAGTCTTCACCACTGGACCACCAGGGGAGTCCCCTCACTGTTCTTTAAATGCATCAGGCATGCTCCCAACCTCAGGGCCTTTGCACTCACCGTTTCCTTTTCCTGGCATGCTCTACCCCTGGACCACAAGGCTGGCACCTTCCCTTACTTCAGGTCTCTGCTCTAAGCCACCTTCGCTGAGACACTTCTTTGACCATCCTGTCCCCTTTACTCTGCTTTATTTTCTCCACAGCACTTATCACCACCTAACATTTATTTATTTGCATTTTATTGTTTGTCTCCCTTTCACTACAGCATGGGCTTTTTCTGCCTGTTCACTGAGGTACCTACTCTCAACACATAGTGTCTGGAATATAAAAAAGTGCCTGAAACATCGCAGGTGTTTAGTAAACAGTTGATGAATGAATGAATGCACTGAACTCCATTTACAGATGAAGAGAGCAAAGCTCACAGAAGACGTATGGCTTATGGACAGTCCCAGGCTGGTAAGAGGAAGCCTTGAGAGATTTATTTTTTTCCATATGCTTTGGGGTTCTAATCCAGGTCTCTCTGATTGCAAACCCCCAAGTTCTTATTTTGTTTATCCTTTCATCTACTGATAGACACTTGGGTTGTTGCCACCTTTTGGTTATCATGAATGATACTGCTATGAAGATTCATGGAAAGTATTTGTTTGAACACGAGTTTTCAGTTCTCTCGGGTATATACCTAGGAGTGAAATTGCTGGGTCATTAGGTAATTCTATGTTTAACTTGATGAGGAACTGCCAAAATGTTTTTCCCGGGTTGTACCATTTTATCTCATTGGAATTATTCTAGCAGCCTATTCTTAACAGAGTATGACTGCTCAAGACGGGAGTAAAATTATGCCCCTGCTGCCCTCCACCTTCAATGGGTACCTTCTCACTCAGAGCAAAGACCTCACAATGGTTTTTAAGACCCTACACAACTTGGCTTCTGGATCCCTCCCAGACTTCTCCTACCACATTCCCAGTCACTCAATATTGACCTCCTCACTGTTCTTTTTTTTTTTTTTTTAAGACTTTATTTATTTTTTATTTATTTTTATTTTTTGGCTGCGCCACATGTGGGATCTTTGTTCCCCAACCAGAGATCGAACCCGTGTCCCCTGCAGCAGAAGTGCCAAGTCTTCACCACTGGACCACCAGGGGAGTCCCCTCACTGTTCTTTAAATGCATCAGGCATGCTCCCAACCTCAGGGCCTTTGCACTCACCGTTTCCTTTTCCTGGCATGCTCTACCCCTGGACCACAAGGCTGGCACCTTCCCTTACTTCAGGTCTCTGCTCTAAGCCACCTTCGCTGAGACACTTCTTTGACCATCCTGTCCCCTTTACTCTGCTTTATTTTCTCCACAGCACTTATCACCACCTAACATTTATTTATTTGCATTTTATTGTTTGTCTCCCTTTCACTACAGCATGGGCTTTTTCTGCCTGTTCACTGAGGTACCTACTCTCAACACATAGTGTCTGGAATATAAAAAAGTGCCTGAAACATCGCAGGTGTTTAGTAAACAGTTGATGAATGAATGAATGCACTGAACTCCATTTACAGATGAAGAGAGCAAAGCTCACAGAAGACGTATGGCTTATGGACAGTCCCAGGCTGGTAAGAGGAAGCCTTGAGAGATTTATTTTTTTCCATATGCTTTGGGGTTCTAATCCAGGTCTCTCTGATTGCAAACCCCCAAGTTCTTTTTTTTTTTTTTTTTTTTTGCAGTACGCGGCCCTCTCACTGCTGTGGCCTCTCCCGTTGCGGAGCACAGGCTCCGGACGCGCAAGCCCAGCGGCCATGGCTCACGGGCCCAGCTGCCCCGCGGCATGTGGGATCCTCCCGGACCGGGGCACGAACCCGCGTCCCCTGCATCGGCAGGCGGACTCTCAACCACTGCGCCACCAGGGAAGCCCCCCCCCAAGTTCTTAATAGGACTCTTTAGTGGACTTTATGTCTGGGCCTCCTAATAACCCAAAATGTTAGTCTTTTAGCAATACTCAATCTATAGGTGGGAAAACTCACACACCCAGAGAGGGAGGGGGTCCCCACAGCCAGTTGGTGGCAGTGTCAGGACTAGCTATTATGCTTCAGGGCAGGATTTCTGGCATTAGCCTCTGGTACACAGTGGACATTCAATTCAATAGATGCATGATGACAGGTATTCAGAGTGGATTTATAGTAAAGCTCACATAAGCTGCAGGGCCCCTGATTTGCATAGGCCCTTCCATGGCCCTAGCAAGGTGTTCCTATGGGCTGATGTTTTTGTAAAATTCGCAAAAGGAAGGTATTTAAAATGCAGCTGGTTAAGACCACTGGTTTTTCCCAGTTCTATGTCCCCCTGTTGCATTTCTCTCTGCCACGGGTGGGGCTGGAGTCACCTTGGTTACTGGTGGGATCTAGGTGAGGGGAAGGTGAGTTGAGGATACATTTAGGTCGGGTTCCATGGGATGTTTTGATGTGGTTCATAGACACTTTCAGCTGTACTTAAATTACCTAACTAGTTATCCTGGTGTCTGGAATGGCTTCCAGAATAATCTTAGTGTCCAAGGTGCTAACTCACTAGTTACAAGGCTAGTCTGTTGTGGTATGAATGGTCCTTTAGTGGTCTACTCCAGAAGCACCTGCATAATGAAAGGGAGTCAAGAATTAAAAGGACTGAGCTAGAAGCTAGTCTGTGGAATCATCTTCCAAAACGTAGCTTACATGAGTTAAACTTTATGAAAGTTTTCACAAATTTCCAAATAACTTAGATGACATCACCAACACTGACTTGTGAAGCTGAACTTTTTCTAAATGATAATGACTAAAAAAAGTTCCATCAAGTATGCTAGAGGGGGGCTTCCCTGGTGGCGCAGTGGTTGCGCGTCCGCCTGCCTATGCAGGGGAACCGAGTTCGCGCCCCGGTCTGGGAGGATCCCACGTGCCGCGGAGCGGCTGGGCCCATGAGCCGTGGCCGCTGGGCCTGCGCGTCCGGAGCCTGGGCTCCGCAACGAGAGAGGCCACAGCAAAAGGAGGCCCGCATACCACAAAAAAAAAAAAAAAAAAAAAAAGTATGCTAGAGGAAAGACCCGGCCGGGGAGGCTCCCACGTGCCGCGGAGCGGCTGGGCCCATGAGCCGTGGCCGCTGGGCCTGCGCGTCCGGAGCCTGGGCTCCGCAACGAGAGAGGCCACAGCAAAAGGAGGCCCGCATACCACAAAAAAAAAAAAAAAAAAAAAAAGTATGCTAGAGGAAAGATAATTTACTTTTCTCTTCTCTCTGCAGATCAGGATATTATGAAATAAGTATAAGCAGCCAAAAAAGTAGGAAACATACCACAGAGGTGTGTCAGGTAGTCAGTTAATAAAAACATTACCTTATCTTTGGGGATTTTGCAATGTTTGTGGTATTTGTCAGCTCTTTTAAATATGTACCATTTAAAAGTAACAATAACAATATTAAAAGTACAATAACAATTATTTCATATTCTAAGTAAATTTTCATGTTCATACACAGTTTTGTGTTAGTGATTTTGTATTCCTTTTCTTAAAGAACGCTCCCCTCCCCTACTCCCCCATCAAATTCTGTAGGCTGTATCGTCCCTATTGATGACTCATAAGCCAAAACAGGGGTAGTTTTCAAGCTGTGTGATCCCGGGCCAGTGGCTGTACCTCTCTGAGCCTGTTTCCTTAGTGGCAAAATGGGGATCATAATAGCCCCTACATTGCATGGTTACTGCTAACTATAAATAAGCCAAGGCCTGCAAACTGCTAAGTGCAGGCTTGGAACGCACTGAACGATGATAAATCTCAACCAGTCTTCAGGAACGTTTCCGCAGCTTCTGTACCCGCGGCCAAGACCTTTCTCTGCGCAGGCGCGTCGGACACTCTCCTCCAGCCTGCCCCTCCGCGTGGGCGTGGCCTGCTCTACCGCAGGGGGTTATGGGCGGAGTCAAAGAGCTACTTCCGGGATTTCCTCACCTCTCAGAGGAACAACCTTCTTTGTATGACTGGCAGTAGTTACCGGCCAGTAGCGATTGGAGAGGAAACTGACGACCGACCCATTTCGGAACCTCTCTTCTGAGTTGGCCAATTGCAAGCGTTGGAGGGCGGGTTCTTCTCTGGGGCGGGCTATAGTGACGGGCGTCTGTTTTGACTAATGGGAACTTGGCTGCGAGTAAGCCAGTACCAATCAGAAGCGAGAAGGCCGGATCCTGGGGCGGGGCTGGAGCTTCGGCAGTTGAACCGCTCGCGAGGAGGGGTGTCCGTGGAGAAGGTGAGAGGCGGCGAGCGGAGTTGGTGCGCGGGCCGGGGTAGCGATCCTGGGGGGAGGGGATGCTCTGGGGGGAGAGTGGGCTGGGCAGGCAGCAGAACTGCCAGTGTGAGAATCGGGAGGGGTTGCCCTTTAACAGGGGTAGAGTTGTGAGGCAGAGGCCAGTATGTGAGTCGGGGGGTGTTTTCTGTTTCGCAGGAGGCTCTTTAAAGGGGGAAGTGTGTAAAGTAGGAGACAGGAGATGGGAAAATATAGAAATGTCCTTGTAAGATAGCCTTGCTATTTAATGGGAGGTTTTAAGGCAGAGGGTTATTATAGAGCATTGTGGAGTGGTGGAAGTCCCTGCCATCAGTTAAACCTTTGATTTGGGTGGAGGGCAGGTGAAGAACAATATTGAGTGAGAACTCGAAGGATGAGGGTGTACTTTGACGAGGTGTGAAAACTTATGATACATGTAGCGTTTACTGAGGGCTTACTATGTGCCAGACACCTACCAAGTGTTTTATGTGAATTAACTCTTAAACTTCTTAACCCTACCGGTGGCTAAGAGTGGGGGTTCTGGCGTTGGGTTGCCTGAGTGTGAATGCTGGCTTTGCCACTGGCCCTGCCACTGGGTGAGTTGTTTAACCCTCTGTGCCTCAGCTTCATCGTCAGTAGAATGACCTCCTCTCTTCTCAGTCTGTACCATTCACCTTGTGGCCTCACCCAGTCTCTTGGCTTCATATGCTCTTTATGTAATGATATTTCCAAGTGTCCATCTCCAGTGGGGATATCTACTCTGAACTCAAGACTCATATGTCCAATGGCTGGCTCTTCTCTACTTGGAAGTCCAGCTGACATACAGACTTTAAAAACTTGTCCCAAACTAAACTTGGTGTTTTCCCCCTTCAACCTCCAAATCCATTTGATGGCAGTCCCATCCTTCCGGGTACTCAGGACAGAAATCTTGGAGTTGTCGTTCACTCCTCCCTGTTCTTTCACCCACTTACTGTCTGTCAGTCAGCAAATCTCACAGGCCTACCTTCAAAACACATCCAGAATCCAACCGTGTCTCACCACCTCCCTTGCTACTGCTCTGGCCTAAGCCATCACCTGTCCTTACCTGATCTTTTGCAGTGGGCTCCTCGCTGGGTCCCCTGCCTCTGCCCTTGACCCCACGGTCAAGTTAATAGAAAAGTCAGATCATGTTGCCCCCCTGTTCAAACCCTCCCATGGCTCCCGTCTCACGCAGTAAAAGCCTTTTTCAAGCCTACAAGGCCCCACCTGATCCAGCTCCCCCTCCTCCCTGCTCTCAAATCCCACCAATCCCACTTGCTCACTCTGCTTCAGCCACCCTGGCCCCCTTGCTGTCCCTCAAACATAGCAAATACATCCCCACTTGGGGAATGTACTTGCTGTCCCCTGTGTCTGCATTGAGTTCCCCCAGATGCCTTCATGGCATCTCCTTCAAGTCTCCGTTCAAATGTCAACTCCACAGACAGGCCCTCGCTGACCACCCAAACTAAAATAGCTCCTGCCACCCTCTGGCCCTTCACCACCTGGCTTTACTTTTCTTCATAAGGTTTACCACTACCTGACATATGTTAGTGTTTGTTTATATCCGCTGGGCTTCTTAGACGCCTCTCGCTAGAGTGTTGGCTCCAAGTGAATCTAGAACTCAGCACCTAGAAACGCACGTAGTGCTTAAAAGGTGTTAGTGGTACTGTTCCACCATTATCACCATTTCGTGGGGGGGGTCTCCCCGTGATATAGGGCAGGGTTGTTGAGCTGGGAGGGTGTTGGTGTCTAGATGGGACCATAAACTGGGCAGATTGTGGTGGCCAAGGGCAGAGGATCTCAGCTGTAGTTCGTGCTGGGGGAGCTTGTGGGAAATGCAGATTCCTGGGCCCACCCCCAGAAATTCTGCTTCTGTAGGTTTGGGACCAGGCCCAGGATGCTGCATTGTCATCAAGCTCCCGTGTTGGTGCTGAAGGTCTGCAGCCCTCACTTTGAAAAAAGGTCGGTTCAGAGCTTGGGCTGGAACTCTCATCATTCAACTCCTCTTCTGTGGCTGGCCCAGCGCTAGGCCATGTTGGGGACTCTGCAGTGATCGAGGCAGCCCTTTACCCAGCCTGGGAGTCAAGGAGGGCTTCCTGCAGGAGGAGACATTGGAGCTGAGACCTGGAGGATGACAAGGAGTGAGCTGAGAGGAGAAGACCTTGCTTGGATCTCCAGTGCCTTGAACCCCGCCTCCTGGCATCAATCATTAATTCACAAGCAGCCCCCGATCTGTGCCAGGCCCAGGGTGCTGAAGATACAAGAATGATCAAAATGACTGTGCCCTCATGAGCTTCTGGTCTGGCAACTAGTCATCAGCTAGTTGCACAGATGGTAACAGCTGACCAAGTGCCAGGCACTGTTTGAAGCACCTTGTATGTATTGACTAATTCAGTCCCCACAATAATCCTATGTGAGGTGGGAACTCTTATTATGCCCGCTTTACTGATGGGGAAAGGCCCAGAGAGGGTAAATGCCTTGCCGGGGGTCACGTTGTGGGTTAGGATCTGAACCCAGGAGTCCCCAGCCTGCAGCGTGTACCGTGCTTAAGGTGTGAGGCCACATTCGGATTTGTGCTGGAAGGGAAAGGAGCAGAGAGCTATGGCAGGAAAAGGGAGGTGGTCAGGGAAAGGCAGCTGAGTAAGGAGTAGGGGGATGAATGTGCCAGTCCCTCACTGCAGGATTCCAGGCAAGATGCTTCATCCTCTGTAAAATGGGGGATGGTTACAATACCTACCAGAGAGCAGAATTAAGGGTGAGTCGCTGGTTGGTAGGTGTGCATAGTCCTTATCTAAGGCAAAAAGCATTTGAGGGACAGTGGGGGAGGGTGTCTGATATCCCAGGGGGTGGTGATGGGCTGTGGTGGGCACTATGTGGGTCTGGATTGTGGGGTGTCCGAAAGGGCTTTGGGGTCCATACATTCCAGGGGCATAATGTGGAAGGTTTTTTTTGTTTTTGTTTTTTTGCGGTACGCGGGCCTCTCACTGTTGTGGCCTCTCCCGTTGCGGAG
>NW_021145680.1:37818-38840 GCF_002837175.3 Physeter macrocephalus | reverse complement strand
CTCAGCGGCCGTGGCTCACGGGCCCAGCCGCTCCGCGGTATGCGGGATCCTCTGGGACCGGGGTACGAACCCGCGTCCCCTGCATCGGCAGGCGGACTCTCAACCACCGCGCCACCAGGGAAGCCCATGTGGAAGGTTTTGATCTGGAGTTCAGGGCTAAGGGGAAGGGGGTTCCATCCAGCCCCAATTCACCCACTTGATGGGGGGCGGGGCAGTGAGCTGGGGACTCGGAAGAGTCGCTGAGGTCAGGCCACGTGTATGAAGGTGAGGTGGGGGGTACGCTGTATTGGAGACTCCAGCTAGGTCATGGCTGGCGGGAATATTTGGTGTGGGGCGTGGTGGTGGCAGATGGTGGGAAAACAACCATCGGGTAGGGGCTGCCAGGGGGGGTGATTTACCCATGTCTGGTGTGGGACATGGTGATGTGGACTTGTTTTGGGGGAGCCCAGCGTGGAGGACTGTCAACTCCGGTCCTGGGGTGAGGGCTGTGAAATCTGAAATATCCGGGGAGCATAATTTGGGAGGAGGAGCCAGGGGCGGTGATGTCACACTGGAAATGGAGAGGGGATCACCTTAGTGAAAGATGAGAGGGCAGGGGGTTGGAAAACAGTGTGTGTGCACGCGCGTGTGCACTGAAGCCATGATGTCATAAGGCCGGAGAAATGGTGTCAGGTGTGTGGACCAGAGTGGGGCGCGGGGAGTCCACCCGGAGTGCACTAGATGGAAGTGCTGACGTCGCGGGTTGGTAGGGGCGGGGCCTCAAAGGCGCAGCACCCCGGCTGGGTTGCGGAGGTCACTAAGCTGAGGCAAAGAGGAGCTGGGAGAGACGTGCGACTGGAACAAAACCAGCGACCAGGATGGGCCACTGGTCGGCGGTCATAGACCACTGGTCGGAGTCACAGAGCAAGGATGGAGGATGCAGGTAGAAGGACAGGGTCGGCAGTGGGGGCAGGGTGGGGCATGAAGGAGGGAGGGAGTGACTCGGTGCCTGGAGAATCCCAGAACTGGGGGGGTAGGGGGGG
>NW_021145680.1:15691-37555 GCF_002837175.3 Physeter macrocephalus | reverse complement strand
TGGGGGGGGGGGGGGGGGGGGCGGGACAAAATTCAAGTAGAGTATGGGGGAACCCCAGTAGAACACGGGGGACTGGGAGAAGGGGAGTGGCCAGAATCTCGAGGCCATCTAGGGTATGAGTGATGGGGAGCTGGGGTCAGGAGGGGAGAGTCGAGCTGGCTGGGGAGTGTGGGATTTATTCTGTCTAGAAGAGAGGATGGAGGGAGGGGAGCGGGCGCAGTTTGTGCAGGTGAGGAGGCAGGTAGGTGTAAGGGGAGAGTTGAATTCGGGCAGAGTATTCAGGGGCTTACTATCTGGAGACTGAGGTGTTGGCTGTGTCATCAGGGCAGTGGAATGCAGAAAGGCCCTGTTATCTAGTGAAGGGCTGTGAATGGGGGGCTTATGTGGGGCAGTGGGGAAGGAGGAGGGCAGGGCCGGGTTGGCAGCGGGGATGAGGTGGGGCGGGTCCCCTTCTTCCTCTGCCTCCTCGGGAGAGTTGGGTACCAAGAGTGGGGTGGTGAATGGGGCGGTTAGGCTGCGTGGCTCGTCAAGTGTTCCGCTGCTGCCTTTGGCGCGGTGGTAACCGGGACAGCGCAACCGCTGATTGGCTTGCGGGGTCTGAGGGGCGGAGTGGGTGGGCGGGGTTTAGGACACCCGGTAGGGCGGGGCCAGCGCTGCCTGGCACCCGCACTGGGCGCCAGGGGATGAGGGATATGTTGAAATGTGTAGCTGTTTGTTTGCCCGTAGATCAGGAATTATTAACCTCCCCGCCACCTTCTGAAACCCCAGAGAATGAAAGTACAGTTGTGAGAGTGTGAGTGGGAAAAGGTTCTCCAGATTTCATCAGTCCGTCCAAAGCACCAGAGACCCCCTCCCCCAGATAAAGTTAAGAGCTTGGGTCTAGAGGCAGAGACGTGCCTCTCAGGATGGCTGGGGCTCTGGCTATTGTCCTTGGGCATTTGAGAAAGGGGATCTGTGGATGAGCCTGGGGGTGTGGTATTCTGGGAGACCCTGAAATTCCTTACAGAGGTTATGGATCTATTCATTTATCTGGGGAGGGTTCAGAGATCTCATTAGATTCTCAAAAGCTCAAGGACTCTAAAAAGATTAAAAGTCACTGACCTAGAGGGATTTCCCTGGCAGTCCAGGGGTCAAGACTCGGTGCTTCTGCTGCAGGGGGTGCGGGTTCAATCCCTGGTCGGGGAACTAGGATCCTGCATGCCGTGCAATGGCACGGTCAAAGAAAAAAAAAAATCACTGACCTAGAGATTCAGGGCTCAAAATATTAAATTTTCCAACATCAGACTTTAGGAAGGACTAAATTGAGGAAAGTGTGAGGACTAAAGGAGACAGTGGAGAGAGAAGGAGGTCACGCACTGGAGGAGTCCCCATGATCTGTGTTGGGGGCATCCCTGGGTGCCTCTGTCTTTGCAGCACCTGTGGGACTCTGCACAGGGCTCTTTTTCTCACAGAGCTGCAGTTTCCCCATCTGTACACTGGGAAGGGAATGGGCTGGCCTTGTCTGTCTAGTCCCTTTCAAGCTGAGAAACAACAACAAAGTAATAATAACAAGAATAGCAATGACTGGGAGTGGGGATGAAATAGGTGAAGGGGATTAAGAGATACAAACCTCCAGCTATAAAATAAGCCACATAATATGATCAGTAATATTGGAATAACTTTGTAGGGGGATAGATGGTTACTAGGTCTGTCGTGGTAATCATTTCATAATGTATGCAGATGTCAAGTCACTGTGTAGTACACCTGAAACTAACATAATGTTGTCCATCAACTATATTTCAATTAAAAAAAAGATGATGATGCCGATATGTATTGAGTGCTTGCTTGGGCCAGGCATGGCTCATTTCACCAAGGATTTTAACATGATTAATTCATTTAATCCTTACACCAATCTAAGGAGATGAACGCTGTTATCCTTCTATGGGCTTACAAAGGCCTGCAGGAACATCATCTGGCCCGTTACCTCTCTAATCTCCTCACTTTCCCTCTCTCCTTCCCTCACGCTGACCTCCTTGGTGTTTTCAGAACAAACTAGGTACATCCTGCCTTGGAATCTTTGCCTGGCTGTTCCCTCTACCTGGATCCTAATCCCCATATATTCACCTGTCTTCCCCCCCTCCCTCCTTACAGGCCTCTGCTCAGCAGGGAGGGGGTGGCCCTTCCCTGACCACCTTAGCTAAAACAGCAACCCCTACTACCTAGTATCCCCTTTCCCCACCAGTTGACATTTTTATGCCTCTAACTGTTGTCACCCTCTTGAGGGTAGGGACAGAATCTGGTTTCTCATCATATCCCCAGCACCCAGCATGGCAAATGCTTTAAAGATAAGGAATCTGGCTCCAAGAGAGGTTAAGTTACTTGCCCATCTAAGTGCACATAGCTGAACTTGGACACGAACCCAAGCAGCCTGGGGCTCCCATTCTGAACCACTCCCTAGAATTCATGCTGAGGGTGGAGGCCTACCCTCTCCTCCAGCTCCTCATAGAACTAACAGTGAGTAGTAGTCCTGTTGGCTGAGAGAAATTATTTATGCTTACAGCAGACTAATGAAGAAGTTCAATTATTAATTCAATGTAAATGGTTTAAGTTTATCGTGGATAATCTGTTATCCATGCACTGGCTGTTCTCTCGACTTGGACCACTTTCCTTAGGGATAGCCACTTGGCTTGTTCCCTGACCTTCTTCAGTTTGTTCTCTGCCCAAATGTCACCTCCCCAGGGAGGCCTGCCCTTGACCCTCTATTTAAAATCTCTGCCCAACCTGATCTCAATACTCTGTCTCCCTTCACAGCTTGACTTTTCTCCACAAATGTTTAAATAAATGAATAAATAATAAATATATAATGAGTATAAGGATTTATAAATTAATAATCAATAGTATTAATCTTGATCCTCTTATTGGAAATCATATATTCTATTAACCAGCTTGTATTGGGCATAGTAACATGCAGGACACAGTTCCAAGTGCTTTTACGTGTATTGTCCAATTTAATTCTCATGACAGCTCTATGAGGTAGGTGCCATTACTGTACCCATTTTCCAGATGAGGAAATTGAGGCATAGAGAGGCAAAGTCTCTTTCCTAAGGTGGTACATGGTGGAACCAGGATTCTGGCCTTCCAGCTCCTGAGTCTGGGCTCTCAGCCCCTCTGGGTCTCTGTCTCATCCCCCTCTCCAGCGACACTGGCCATGGACCAGCCAGCTGGCCTGCAGGTGGACTACGTCTTCCGGGGTGTGGAGCATGCCGTGCGGGTGATGGTGTCTGGGCAGGTGCTAGAGCTGGAGGTGGAGGACCGGATGACGGCCGACCAATGGCGGGCCGAGTTCGATGCCAGCTGTGAGTGTGCCTGCCTGGGTGGGCTCACTTGTCCTTCCCTGGGATCAGCTTCTCCCAGAAGATGAGGCCAGTCAGGATCCTGTCCACCTGCCTCTTCTACCTGACTAGAAGCTCTCTAAGCTGGGGAGGGGGTGTAGGGCTCATCCCTTGGGCCAGAGGCACTGGTGTTGGGGAAAGGTGGAAAGCTTGGGTGCATTGCCCTTGGGCTGGGCATGTGGTAAGACCTCAGGAAGGACTTTTCTCCCTACCTAGTCATCGAAGATTTGACTCACAAGACAGGGAACTTCAAACAGTTCAACATCTTCTGTAACATGCTGGAGTCGGCCCTCACCCAGGTAGGGGCCAGGGTTGGGGGCTGGGGGAGCTGTCTGTTCCCTGGGTCTCTGGGAGGGTAGATGCCCACCTGATGTATGCAAGACCCTCTACCTTCTCTTTCATTGAAGGAACAGGGCTATCGTTTTCTTTTCTTCTTTCCCAAATGTAAATGCCTTATTCTGATTGTAATTCTAATGATGGTGATTATCATGGAGAAAATTCAAGTCACAGAGAAATGTAAAGAAGAAAGTAAAAATCACTCCATTCCCAATACTCACTCCTAGTAATATTTTGTTAATATATATATATTTTCTGCCGCACTGCGTGGTATGTGGGATCTTAGTTCCCCAACCAGGGATCAAACCCGCACCCCCTGCATTGGAAGGCGGAGTCTTAACCACTGGACCCCTGGGGAAGTCCCTTTTATTAATATTTTGATGGAAATCACTCCAGCCATTTCTCCATTTCTGTATTCACTTGTGAACGTGTGTGTATTTGCAGATCTATAATTTTATGTAGTTGATATATTTCCCAAGGTATTCTGTAGCCTTTTAAAAGATTCAACAATAATTCATAAAAATTTCGTCATGTCAGTGGATATAGATAATCATTCATTTCATTTACTGAGCATCTGTTGTGTGCCAGGCACTGGAATACAGCACTAAACGAAAGAGACAAAATTCCTGCCCTCATGAACCTGACAGTCTAGGGGGAGAGACAGACAATTGAAAAAAATATATAATGTCAAATAGTTAAAAATATTAATAGGAAAAAAAGAAGCAGGTTGGAGCTTAGAGTGACACAGATGCTACTTAGACATCATTTAAAAACTGAACTACATTATTTCTCTGATTACAGGTAAAATGTGCACTCATAAAATTGTGATGATATTAAAGTAATGTGTGACTTAGAAAGTAAGAGTCTAAATTCTGTTTCTATCCCCCACCTCAGACTGTTAACATTTTGGTATCTATAGGCAGTATAGCATAATGGCCAAGATCATGGACTCTGAAATCAGTAATCACTACCACTTACCACTTGGGAGCTGTGGGCCAGTAACTCCATGTCTTAGTTTGCTTATCTGTAATGTGGGGATGATAGTAGTCCCCATTTCATAATGTTATGACGATTAAATGAATTACACGTAAAAAGCTTAGAATAGTGCCCGGCTCATAATAAGTGCTATACAGGTATTGTCTACTTTTATTATTATTACAACTTTTGAGTTTGTCATCCTTGTTCGTGGTTGCTTAGTATTCCAGTGTACCCATGCATCATGATTTATTTAACCCAGTGGGTTCTCAAGCTTTTTGGTCCCAGCGTGGATGGACCTAGAGAGTGTCATACAGAGTGAAGTAAGTCAGAAAGAGAAAAGCAAATATCGTATAATAAGGCATATATGTGGAATCTAGAAAAATGGTATAGATGTTCTTATTGGCAAAGCAGAAATAGAGACACAGACGTAGAGAACAAATGTATGGATACCAAGGGGGAAGGGGTGGGGTGGGAGGAATTGGGAGACTGGGATTGATGCATACACATTATTGATACTATGTATAAAATAGACAACTGATGGGGACATACTGTATAGCACAGGGACCTCTACCTAATGCACTGTGGTAACCTGAATGGGAGGGAAATCCGAAAGGGAGCAGATACCGGTATGTGTATGGCTGATTCATTTTGTTGTGCAGTGGAGGCTAACACAACATTGTAAAGCAACCATACTCCAATAAAAATTAATTTAAAAAAAAACAACTTTTTGGTCTCAAGACCGCTTTATACTCTTAAAAATTACTGAGGACACCAAAGAGCTTTTGTTCATGCAGGTTTTATCTATCAATATTTGTTTGCCATATTGTAAATTAAAACTGAGAAAAATATAAAGATATTTACAAATTCATTTAAAAATAACAATAACAAACCTGTTACTGACCTAAATAACCTTTTTATGAAAAATATTTTTAAAACCAAAATTATTTAGTAAGAAATATAGTGTTTTTTTTTTAACATTTTTTGCAAATCTCTTTAATGTCTGGCTTAATAGAAAACTGCTAGATTCTCATGTGCTTCTGCAGTCTGTTGTGATATGTCCTGATTGACGTACATGCAGAAAAATCTGCCTCAGGAAGATATATAGCTGAAAAAGGGAGTCCTTTAATAGCTTTTTCAGATAATTGTGCATATCCTCTTTTGCCAGCACATTAAAACTGGATATGTGGTAGTTTCTTAAAGGTTTATCACAGTGTGGAATCTGAGACCATACCAGTGAACTTTTCCTATTCTGTGACATTAAAATCTATTGGTGTATCTTTACTTTGCAGGGATCTTTTACCCATTTTCTAACATCATGCATTTAAATGTAGCATCATTTGTAACATCATGCATTGGTCATTTGGAAAATATTGGTTCACGGAGTTGTGCAAATCTTCCAAATGTTGACACATTTCATTATACAATATCAGGAAGTCGTATTTGTTAATATCCTCACTGATCTGTCCAGGGAAGCCTTTCAACACTGAGAAGCTATCAAGCACACAATGGCAGATACAAGTTTTCCAAAATTCTAATTTTCACTTTAAAGTTTGAATTTTATTGTTGGCAACAAATACTGTTAGCTGTATTTTTTTGAAGTGACAGGCTCGCTTTGTTCATTTTTGAGAAAATGCTTGCCAGACATCGAAGACTGAATAACCGTAGTTTTGTCTCTCGTTACCTTTTCAAGTAAAAATAGTGTTCCATGAAAAAGTGGCTAATTTAGCTTAAAATTCAATCACACAAGTGCTTTTCCTAGAAAATGTCATACCTTGATAAGCAGCCGAATGTGTACTTTCCATTTTGTCACACACAGTAGTAAAAATCTGTGCACTCAAGGGTCAAGAGTCAAAAAAATTAATAATTTGGGGCTCCCTGGCGGTCCAGTGGTTAAGACTCCACCCTGCCACTGCAGGGGGTGCGGGTTTGATCCCTGGTCGGGGAACTAAGATCCTGCAAGCTGTGCAGTGCGGCCCCCCAAAAATTAATAATTTTTACAGGTTTATCAAGGACATTCCTAGGTTTCATTTTCTGTGTTTTTATCTAGTTATTTATTTATTTGTGTGTTTCTCCCTCCTTCCCATCCCCCTGCGGAGACTGCGTGGCAGTGGAATTTACAACGGTTACTAGTGCATTTGATGCCCCTGGCTTGCTTTCTGCTAATGGGCACCAGCAGTTTTACCCACCATAACTTTTGCACCATCGGTGCAAATGTCAACACAGCAAAAAAGGCAGATGACATCTTAGTATTATTATGCAAGGTGTTTTGACCCCATGGACTCCCCTGAAAGGGTCTTGGGGACCCCCAGGGGTCTGTGGACAGTACTTGGAAGCCACAGCACTAAGCTGTCTCCTATGGCTGAGCATTTAGGTTCTTTTCCATTTCTCCCTCTGATGATGTCCTGTGCAGCCCCTCATGGGGCAGGGCCATCTGGATCACCAGCCTCAGTGTGGAAAAGCCCAGCTAGCCCAAAGAATGAATGGGGCGTGGCCCAGGTGTGTGGGTTGTGTGCTCTGGGTATGGCCACGTTGGGTCTTTTGGCAGCTCCTCCCATTCTCTCCAACAGAGCAGTGAGTCGGTTACCCTTGACCTGCTGACCTACACAGATCTCGAGTCCCTGCGGAACCGAAAGATGGGGGGCCGCCCAGGCCCCTTGGCCTCGAGATCGGCCCAGCTCAACTCCAAGCGCTACCTGATCCTCATCTACTCTGTGGAGTTTGACAGGTGGGTACAAGTATACCCACCAGGCTGGTAGCTGGTGGTCAGGTGGGAGAGGACGTGGATAGAACTTAGGAACCCCTGGTACCCAGGGCTAGGTGGGGATGTTGCTTAAGCCTAGCCTTTGGAATCTTCAGTGTTGAGGGTTATATCATTTAGTATTGTGTTTGGCTACAAGTATCAGGATAACCATTATCAGTGCCTTAAACAATAGTTTATCACGTAACGAGATGTCTAGGTAGATGGCTGCTACTCAACAGTTTTGTTAGGGACTCAGTCTCCTTCTGTTTTTGTTTTTGTTCTTTTCCTCATCCTTAACCTGTTGGCTTTTTGACTGCATCCTTATCTCTTCATGGTCACAAAATGGCTGCTGGTTCTCCAGGTGTTGCATCTATGTCAGAGCAGGAGGAAATGGAGCAGGATTGTTCCATTTCCTGTTAACAGGAAATTAACAAATGCTTGTTAATTGTATCAGCTGTTTTTATCAGGAAACCAAAAGTGTTCCCAGAAGACTCCCAACCAATTTCCTGTAGTATTTGGCCAGAAATGGTCACATGTCCTTTCCTGAGTGGATTCTTGGCCTCTGAGATGCCACGGTTCTAATCCTCCTTCTCAGGATTCACTACCCGCTGCCCCTCCCGTACCAGGGCAAACCAGACCCTGTGGTCCTGCGGGGCATCATTCGCTCACTAAAGGAGGAGCTGAGCCGCCTTCGAGGGCTGGATGGCCAGGACACTCGGGACAGCCGGGAAACTGAGATCTGGCATCTGCGGGAGCAGTAAGTCTGGGGATGGGGGTGGGCGGTTGGGGCTGGTGGGGACACATCCCATCATGCACTGCGGGACCCAATGCTTAGCACTGTTGGAAGGACAGCCATCCCTCATTCCCCAAATACTTACTCTGAGCCCCTCCTCTGTGCCCACCATGTGTTAATGGTGCTGGGGACACAGCAATGACCGAGATAATTCTGGCCCTGTCCTCTCCTGGGGCTCCCAGTCCAGTGCGGGAGACAGATCTGTCTGCAGACAGTGAAGATTCACCATGGATAGGGCTGAGGGAGTCCAGAGGGAGACCTGACCCTTCCGGGGAAGGGAGGGGTGTTCCAGGCAAAGGGAACAGCATGTACAAAGACAGCGTGCGAGGCAGGGCTCTATTCAGTTGAATCCGCCTTCACCAAGCGCCTCTCTTGTGCTGGCCCCTTCCCTGCCCATGGTGTAGTGCCAGCGCAGGGGGCAGAGAGACATTGAGCACATACCCACCGAGTATATTGCAGATGGAGATGGGGTTAGGCAGGAAAGGGAGCCTGTGTTATGGGAGGCTGTGACGGGAACCTGATGGGCATGTTTACCGAGTGCCTGCTGTGTGCTGAGGGCTGTGGAGGGGCTGACTGGGACTTGGTCTCCATCTGGTGGGGGCCCCACTCATTGGGGAGGGCTAATACTATTTTTAGTAGTAGTAATAATAATAATACCAGTAGCTATTGTTTATCGAGCATTTAATTGTGTGCCAGGGACTCTGTTCAGTGCTGTATGATTTAACTGATTTAATCCTCCCAAAGTAGGCACTACTATCGTCCCCATTTTATAGAGGAGGAAACTGAGGCCCAGAGAGGTTAGAGAATTTGCCCCAGGTTACACAGTGTAGTAACATGGCCTGGCTAGACCTTGAATCCAGGCAATCAGCCCAAGCCACCTTTGGTTCCTCAGCCACTGTGCACTGCTGGCAGCTGCTAGCCCAGGACTGAGCGCTCAGTGCTGCCTGGGAGGACCAGACCTCTCCCCTCCCAGAAGTGCAAGCTCACGGGTCTTGGAGAACCTTGTGAGTCTTCCAGGTGCGTGTGCCTGTGTTTCCCAGGATGGCCACAAGGTGGCATCATCTGCCCGGAGATCCACAACTGGACAGTTGGTTCTTACCTTTCTCTTCCCAGCTTGGAGTTAGGGAGTTTGGGAAGACTCCAAGATTCATTCATTCAGTCATCCAACATTTACTGAGTTCCTACGGTGTGCCAGGCACACTGCCTGGCCCTACCGATGTTTACTGAGCCATCACTCAGCGCCAGACACAGTCTAAGCGCTCTTTATAGATTCCTACAACCTTATCAGTAGGTGTTATTATTATCATCCCACTTCACAGAGATGTGAAGTGAAACTGCCCCAGGCCACACAGCTTGTAAGAAGTGGAATAGAGTTGGATGCCATCAGCCAGGCCACAGAGCCCGAGTTCCTACACAGTGACCAGACAGCTGGAGTGAGTATGCAGACAGAAAACAGATAATCAGCACTGATCAACGTCAGCTCCACCATGATTGGTGCTGGGAAGGAAACGTACAGAGAGCCAGGAGAGGAGAGAATAGAGGGACATGACAGCCTGGCTGGGAGGGCAGGCAGGCTTCCCCAGGGGGGGATGTGATGTTTGGAGGATGAGTGGAGTGGTTCCTGCCAGGAGAAGGAGAGAGGGTTCAGGAGGAGGGAATTGCGTTCGTTTGCAAAGAGCAATGGGAGAGGGAGGTGGGAGGAGAGGAGGGGAGGGGGGAAGTCAGCTGGAAGGGACCGAATGGGGAAGCTCCTTGGAGAGTGCGGGGGAGCCACAGATTTTAAAAAACGTTTTATTGGGAAAAATTCCAAGCACGCACAGTAGACAGTAGTATAATGCACGTGTACTTGTGCCCCAGCTTCAACGGTTATCTACATTTTGCCCATTTTGTTTGATCTATGCCCTTTCCTCTCTCCTGAGAAGCAAATCCCAGACACTGAATCTCCTCTGTAAACACTTCAATATGTATCTTTAACATATAAGGACATTTTTGAAAAAAAAGCACATAAGCACTGTTATCACATCCAACAAAATTAACAAAAATTCCTTAATGTCATCTGATACCCAGGGTGTATGTGCTGACACTTCTCTGATGATCTCACAAATGTCTTTTTGTAATTGGCTTGTGTGAATAAGTATCCAGATATCTCTTTTAATTTATTACAGTCCCCCTTCCCCCCCTTTCTCATGCTACTTCTTTGTGGAAGAAGCCTGGTTATTTGTACAGTTTCCCACAGTCTGGATTTTGTTGATTTTTTTTTTTTTTTGGCCGCCCAGCTTGCGGGATCTTAGTTTCCAGACCAGGGATAGAACCCGTGTCCCCTGCAGTGGAAGCGTGGAGTCTTAACCACTGGACCGCCAGGGAAGTCCCTGGATTTTGTTGATTTTATCTCCATGGTTCACGTAGTCCCTTGTTCTGTTTATTTCCCGCGAAGTGGTTGTTAAACCTATAGGCTAATCAGATTCAGGTTTCTGGGACAGTGCCTTCCTCGGTGGGGCTGTGTATTTACTATTGTCAGGTGGTGTTGGGACTGATGGGTTTGGATGTTGAGAGCTGGATCCCTGTCTTATAAAGTTCCTATCAGCTCAGCATCTCTTGGTGGCTTTCATTTGCATTCTCTAATTACCGATCAAGAAATGGTGCGTGCCCACCCCAGTGGAGGAGTGAGGATTATGGGACCATGCCCCTCACCCCGCCCCAGCATTCGCTTTCTACCTCCTCCCCCCAGGGTGTCGCGCTTGGCGGCTGAGAAGCGCGAGCTGGAGGTCCAGCTGGGCAGATCGTGCGAGGAGGCGCTGGCCGGGCGGGCGGCGCGCCAGGAGGTCGAGGCGCTGCGCGGGCTCGTGCGCGGCCTGGAGCTGGAGCTGCGGCAGGAGCGCGGCCTCGGGCACCGCGGGTCCGGTCGCCGAAGCCAGGATTGCCGCCGCCTGGCCAAGGAGGTGAGGGGGCGGGGCGGCCGGCTGGGCGCCGGCGGGTCCCGGACTTTGGCTTCAGTCTGGACCTCTACGCCCCTCTTCCCTCCCGGCAGCTAGAGGAGGTGAAGGCGTCGGAGCGGAGCCTGCGTGCCCGGCTGAAGACGCTGAACACCGAGCTGGCAATGTACAAGAGGGGGTGAGGGGCGCGGCCCGGGGTGGGTGGGGCCTTGGAGCTGTGGACCCCGCCTGCAGGTGGGCTCCGGGCGTGGTTGGGCGGGGCCTGAGTGACGGGGCGGGGCCCAGGTAGGGTGGAGAGGGCGGGTAGAGCCTGAGAGTGGGCGGGAACGGAGGGATGGGTGGGGCCTAATGGACTGCATGGGGCATAGGGAAGGACACACACAGTAGTTGAAAACGATGGGCGGGGTCTGTAGAGAGATGGGCAGGCCTGAGGCGGCATTCAGGAGGCTGAACCTGGAGATAGGGACCGAAAAGGGGCGGGGTCTGAGATCTAGTTGAGCGAGAGGGCGTGGCTAAGCAGGTGGGTATCCGAGTGATGTTTGCTGGCATGTATTGGGGTGGGTGTTGAAAGATTGGGAAGGGTTTCCAGGGAGCTGTGGGAGACCTCTGGGAGAAGGGCCTGGTGAAAGGATGTGTTAGGATGTAGGGAAGTGACGGATAGGTTTTGGGGGGCCGTGCTTTGTGGGGCTCCGATAGGGGTGGACCCTGGGAGAAGGTATCTGTGAGGATCGTGTAAGTACGTGAATGTTTAGGAGTTGATGGGGGATGGGCCTGATGTTTCGGAGATGGTGCAGTCCGGGAAGAGGCTTGGGATAGGAGTTGTCGTCGCCGGTGGGAAACTGCCAGTGGGCTCTGTGCTCCCAGGAGACGGACTACACCGGTGGTGCCGCCCTCGGCCCGGGAAGATCGGGCTTCGACGTCTCGGGAGCGCTCCACGTCGCGTGGCCGTGGCGCTGCCCGCTCCTCATCCCGGGAGAGCGACCGCGGGGGCCGGGGTCAAGGCCGCCCTGCCCGCCCCTCGCCCTCGCCCACAGGTCTGTGACGACCCTGCCCTGCCCGTGGGAGGAGGTGGATGGCACTAGAACTGGGGAGGCGTGATCCTATGACTCCAGCCTCCTCTTCTCTCCACACCCCACCCCCACCCGGTCCTAGGTGGTCGCGTGCCCCGTTTCGACCCGACAGCCTTTGTGAAAGCCAAGGAGAAGAAGCAGAGAGCGATCAAGATGAAGTTAGCGCCCATTTTCTCCTCACCTGCCCATATCCCTGCCCCTTTACCTGCCCCTCTGACCATCCATCCCCAACTCCCATCTCCATCACCTGTCATCTGCTCCATCTCTCCCCTTCCCCCTGCGGGCTCCTGCTCCCCGGTCCTGATCGCCAGCCTCCCCCATCCCCCCGGCCTGCTTATCTGTCTCTCCCACCCCTACCTGGTCTGTGTCTCCGCATGATTTTTCCCTATTTAGGTGTGACCCACGGGGCGCAGCGACGCCCTTTCCCGAATTAGTTGGGCGCACAGGTGGGCGTCTCCTTTCTCGTTCTCCAGGCAGCAGCAGCAGCGAAACCGATTGGGCAGCGGAGGAAGCGGGGACGGTCCATCCACCTCCTGGTCTCGCCAGACTCGGCCCCCCGCAGCCGTGACCGGTCGAGGAGACGCGGCTAACCGCTCCCGAAACCGCAGCTCCTCGGGTGACTGGGCTGGAGCGCGCGGGACTGGCAGACGGGCTGGGCGGGGCTGTGGCCGGTGCAAGAGGCTCACACTCTCCTTCTCCCTCTAGTGGACAGTTTCCGCAGCCGCTACTCGTCCGCCAGCTCCTGCAGCGAGTTCGAGGATTTCTCTGAATCCCTCCCTGGAGGGTAAAACTTGGGCTGGGGGAAAGGACCGCCTCCAAACGGGTGTCTGGGGAGACTGGGAACAGTCTTTTGCGGGGAACTTGGGTGATGGAGGCTGGAGCCTTGAAACCAAGGAAGAGGGCGAGGTGGGAGGTGCCACAGACCCCTCCCATTGGTCCTTGATTACTCTGTCCTCTCAGCGTTCGTCGCCGGGGGAAGCCGCCCAGCCCCACCACCTGGAGTGGGTCCAATACGGTGAGTGTCTTTCCTCAGGCTTTGGAGGAGGCAGGGGCAGCGTTAAACCACCGGAAGCTCGCTGGCCCTTTCTCCCGTGATTCCATTCTAGGGCATTAGGTTGTAAAGGCGGCTCCGCAATGCCTCTGGAGGCAGTGTTTTGAGACCTTTGGATTGGAGAGGAGGATGGGGCTGAGGTGGGGGCAGGAGACTGCTTAGGAGCACCGGCTCTGGCCTCAAATTGCCAGGTCTTGAAACCTGCCTCCCCTTCCTAGAAGCTGTGTGACTCAGGGTATAGCTACTTAGCTTCTGTAGCTCAGTTTCTTTATCAGTTAAGTGGGGATGGTAATAGCATTCACGTCTGAGTGTTCTGGTGAAGCTACAAGGAGCTTATTTTGCACATAAGTGCTCAGGTGTCAACCCTTAATTTTTTTTTTTTAAGATGTTGGGGGTAGGAGTTTATTAATTTATTTATTTTTGCTGTTGGGTCTTCGTTTCTGTGCGAGGGCTTTCTCTAGTTGCGGCAAGCGGGGGCCACTCTTCATCGCGGCGCGCGGGCCTCTCTTGTTGTGGAGCACAGGCTCCAGACGCGCAGGCTCAGTAGTTGTGGCTCACGGGTTTAGTTGCTCCGCGGCACGTGGGATCCTCCCAGACCAGGGCTCGAACCCGTGTCCCCTGCATTAGCAGGCAGATTCTCAACCACTGCGCCACCAGGGAAGCCCAACCCTTAATTTTTATGAGGTCCTTTGGTTCAGAATTGCCGGTGGGATTTGGGGGGCAGGCATAGAGGGTGCCTGACCCCCTTTCCTGCCACCCCCAGCAGCAGAAGCCTAGCCCCCTGGAACACGGCCGCCATCAGAGACGCCTGGCCGATTCGGGGGGCTGGGTCCCCATCAAAGGTGAGCCTGGGACTCCACATCTCCCCCTCACCTGCCCCAGAGCCTGCTGGGATGCTACTGAGGGCAGGATATTGGGCCCCTCACGGACCCCCACAGCCACACCTGCTCTCACAGAGTACAGCTCGGACCACCAGGCAGCTGACATGGCCGAAATCGACGCCCGCCTGAAGGCCTTGCAGGAATACATGAACAGACTGGACATGCGCTCGTGACCTCGAAGAGAGACTACTGCTCCTCTAATGGCTTCGGATGGATTCGGCGTGAGGGGCGGGGCCAGTGTGTCCTGGCTCCGCCCAGGCCCCGCTCCTTCTGGTGCTCTTGGGGTCTCAGGTGTGTGAGGCCCCAATCCCTACGTCTCCCGCAGGCATTGCATTCTGGGAGGGAGGGTAGGTGTATTTTGTAAATAAACATATGTGCCCTTGGGATCCCTCAGCTTATGACTGAAGGGTTGGGGTGGAGTAAGGAGGAATGAAGATTGGGTGGGGAGGGGGTGTAACTGGGACCTGTGTGTATTTCTGGCCATGCCTATGACTGGGCGGCAGGTTGGAGTACAGGCTCAGAAAAAACTCCCTCACTCTCTAAAGCAATGAGCTGGGGGGGGGGACCTGAGGGGTGGGAGTGAGCAGCTTGTCCCCAGAGGAGTTCAAGCAGAGATGCTGCCCAGGATGTCTTTGGCGGTGTGGTAGAGAGGGGGTGTCTTGCCTCATGGCTCACTGCCCGGGAGGTGAGGACCCCTGAGCTTCTGGTGGTGACATCTCAGCTGACTTGGTGCTATTCCTGTGCTCTGACCTGAGGCCTCTGGGTTCTGAGCTGTGATGTGGCTTCCAAGCTGGGATCTCTGGGGTCTTGGTTCAGGGTCGGGGCCTCTGGGTTCTGAGCAAGATCAGAGTTCTGGGAGGTTGCGGGGGGGACGGCTGGGATCCTGCCCAGGATGTCTTTGGCGGTGTGGTAGAGAGGGGGTGTCTTGCCTCATGGCTCACTGCCCGGGAGGTGAGGACCCCTGAGCTTCTGGTGGTGACATCTCAGCTGACTTGGTGCTATTCCTGTGCTCTGACCTGAGGCCTCTGGGTTCTGAGCTGTGATGTGGCTTCCAAGCTGGGATCTCTGGGGTCTTGGTTCAGGGTCGGGGCCTCTGGGTTCTGAGCAAGATCAGAGTTCTGGGAGGTGGCGGGGGGGACGGCTGGGATCTTATGGGGGAGAGAGAGGGTGGGGAGGGGGATGGCGGGACATGGAAATACAGTTTGAGGTTCGCCTTTATTGGGGGAGGGGGAGGCAGTGGGGTTTCTGATGGGGTGGGGGGGCAGTGTGAGAAGACGGACAGGGCCTCACACGCGGTGGTAGTTGCTGGATGATTTCGTAGAGCTGGTCACCTGGAGAGAGCGTCTGCTACACATCCCGGTGTCCTTTGACCTCGTAGCTAGGAGTCAAGAATCCCTGAGCCACGCCGCAAGCCAGCAGACTCTGGGCTGCCCTGATGGCGTGGGGTGGGGGCACCTGATCTGTGGGAGGTAGAGGCAGGAGTTAGGCTGGGGCTTTCTCGAAGGGCAGAGAGAGTGTGGGTAGTGCTTCTGATTTTGTACTCTGAGCTGGCCCGCTAGGGCCCAGAACCCAGCCTGCCGGCACCAAGCACTGACTTAACCTCTCTGTGCCTCAGTTTCCTCATCTGTGAAAGGGGAGAATGACAGCACTTGCCCACAGGTCTGTGGGATGAGAGTTATTTTATGTACAGAGTAAGCCCTCAGCAAGTGTCAGCTGTCAAGATTACTGCTTATTTGCCCTCATCTGCCCCCAGACCTCCCCAGCCAAGCCGCAGCAATAGCTGCCATTTATCATGCACTTCATAGGGGCCATGGACTGGTCTAAGAACTTTTATAGAGATGAACTAATCTTCCCTGAAACCATGTGGTTGAAAATGGTCTTTATCCAAAAGAGGAAACAAGGCTCAGAGAAGCAGAGTCACTTGCCCGAGGTCACAGAGCTTCTAGGTGGCAGAGCCTCCCAGCAACTACTCACCAGGCGGTGCCATCCCCCGGGCTCCATGTCATCCCCCTAGCTGATGGCTGGACAGTCACTTACCCATGTAGTTACCCATGAAGGAGATGCCGAGGAATATGGGGTTCCAGGTGGGACCTGAGTGGGCGCCCAAGGTGTTCCAGCCCCGGCCCTCATACTGGAGCCTGTCTTCTCCCATCAGGAAGCTGTGGGGGTGGGAGGGTGGTCTGGATGAGTGACGGAGGGCTTCCCAGGCTGGGGGGAGGACTCCCTCCCTGTCCTCTGCTCGCCCCGCCCCTGTCCCTGTCACTCATACACAATTTCCCCAACACCCTCCTCCTATCCTGTAATCTTCCGCAGTAAGAACAATGACCGTGGCCATTGCCATTTGTCAAGCAGAGCTCTACATGCACCTTTTTGCATTCTCAACCCCGTGAGGAGTCAGGATTTTCACCCAGGTCTCCGTGACTCCCACCCACGTGGTCAGGCTCTCTCCTGCCTCCCTGGAGGACTGGCTGAGCTCTTGATTTGCTGAACTCTCACATGCAGTCCTCGGAGGCAGGCACTGTCGTCATCCCCCCTTTAAGCTGAGGAAGCAGACTTAGATTATTTACCCAAAGGTCACGTCCTGGACACTAATGCTTCTCAGAACTCTCCACTGAGAAGCTCTTCTGCCCTCTCCCCAGCCTGCCTCCTGCTTCCTCTTCCCTGCTGGGGTACACTTGAGTGACAGGATCAGGGACTCGAGGGTTGGCGCTGCAACCAGACACAAACCCTGGAGCCCCAGCATGTGCCTCTTTGAGGTTTCCAATCCTGGCAGCAGATCTGTCAGGTTCACTCATTCAACACGTCCTGCTTGAGCGAGTTTGATTTGGCACACTGGAATTAACCAGGAGATTGGCGTTTTGGAGATGCAATATCTGTCACCTCAGTCCTCTGGCTCACAAGGTCACCAAGGAGGGACAGAATGTGGGAACTCTAATACTGGGTCCTGAATCTGCCACTTGGGAAGCCAGACTCTCAGAATCTGCATTGAAGAGACTAGAAATACCATAGTGATACTGACCCCCAGGACTGGGCCGGTTATGGTCCTGCCACAGCCCCAGCATCTGGCACAAGCAGTTGGTACTCTCTGTATATTAGCTAAATGGATGCATCTAATTTAAACTTCAAACCCCACCACGTGGTGGGTAGCCAGGAGCCCCATTTTACAGGTGAAGAAACTGAGGCTCCGAACAAGATGTGACAAGGAAGGGGGATTCAAAACATTTGGATCAGACTCTGAATCCTAAAATCCGAGAAACAAACTTCAGTTTGCTTTTCTATAAAGTGATTTAGACCAGAGGCTGTGGAGCCAAGCTCTGCTCTTCATTCCTTCAGGGAAACGCTTAGAATTGGAGCATCTGACTCTTGGGAAAAAAATTTGAAGTTGGAGCCTTTGAATTGTAAAATCTTGAGCCAGAAGAGCTGGGGATACCCTTGAAGGCTTCCAGATTTTTCCAAGCAAGGTCCTCAGGTTTTCTGGCTTCACCCCAGCCCTACTGAAGCAGTCTCTAAGTGTGGGGCCTGGGAACCTGCATTTCCAGTAAGGTGATTCTGGTGTTTACCGAGGCTTGAGAACCAGTAGAGTCTCTTGCTATAGAAACCCGTGTGCGGGACCCCAGCCTATTACCCTGGAAAGGGAGCTGGTGGGCATGGGCCCCAGAAGCAGATCTAACCAATCCCTGCCCCTGTTTCTGCCCTCACCCCCCCCTGCAGTCCGTTCTCCACACTGCAGCCAGAGAGAGCTTCTCATACCCAAGCAGGCTCACCTCCCTCTCACGGCTCCCGTCTTAGTGTAGAACGGAGGTCCTCCCCATGGCCCACAAGACCCTGTGCCATCTGGCCCCTGCCAACTCCTTCCTCATTTCGTGTCACTCTTCCCGGCTACCTCCAGCCACCCTGACCTTTGTCCCTCAGGAATGACCCACTCACTGAGCCTCCTGGCCTCTACCTCTGCCGTACCCCCAGCTTACTACACTCTTCTCTCGGCTCCCATACGCCGGAGCCGCGTCAGTCACTCTGTTCCTTTTCTCCATCGCTTCTCTTACCATCTGAATTCATCTTGTTGACTTTGCTTGTTCCTCACCTGCTGCTGCCTGCCGGTCTTTAAATCCCTTTGGGCGAGATTCACACTGTTCATGGCTGTGGCCGCATCCCAGCATATGGCGCACAGCCTGGCACACAGTAACGGGCGCCAGCAGTCCACGGATTTGGGGGCTCCCACCGCACACCAGGCGGTGTCCTAAGTGGTATTGGCTGGCTTAGTGATGGAGCGGGCCACGGCCCCACTGACTTTGCAGAGGAGGAAGGTGAAACTGAAGCTGAAAGAGGGTGAATGCCTGCCCCAGGGCTCAGCCAGCCGTACCCGGCCCGGTGCTTAACGAGACACCAGACTTGACCAAGGGAATCCAGTGCACAGGACATCTTCCTGTGTATTGGCAAAGTCTGTCCGTCCCTCCGGGGGCAGAGCTTGGACTGCAGCCACTTCCCCTCCTCCTAGCATCTTTGCGCTGCCTGCACACGCCCAGCCCTAAGCGGCGACCCTGGGGACAAACGAAGATGCTGCGCGGCCGAGTAAGGTGCGCGGTGTGTCGGCCAGGCGGCTCTAGAGCAGGGTCCCTGCGGTCTCCTCGGCCCGCGCTCCTCCCTCCCCTCCAGTCCCGTCTCCAGCTTTTGCCTCTCCTCCTCACTCACTTGTAGCCCACGTCGCACCAGCCCAGCGTCCGCACGTGGTAGTGCTGCACGTTCTGGACCTGCTTCAGGCAAGAGGCCCGGGTGTCCCAGGCGCCACCCGCTGCGTGCGACACCACCGCGTAGCGCACGGGCCGTCTTAGGCGCTGGTTGAGCTCGGACGCCAGGGCCTCCCACTCTCTGCGGGGCACGATGGGGATGCAGCTTACCGAGGCTTCTTGAGCCGCTCCGAGGCCGAGGACGGCCGAGGAGGGCCCAGGCGAGCAGCGCGCAGCGGCGGGTCATGGCAGGCAGGGCGCACGGAGATGGCTAGCAGCTCCAGGCTGGCTCTGCGCCTTTATCTGCTTGGGGCGCAGGGAAGGCCTTGCATCACACCCCGCGGGACTTCCCACTGGGACCTCAGACTCCGCTTCCTTCTCTGGCAGGGCCCCAACAGGATGCGGTGTGGTCCTGTCCGGAGGGGAGAGACCGTGGTAAAGCCAAGGGGCCCCTCACCCAGCCGAGAGTGGGGGGTGGGGAGAGGCACACAGGCCCTTGGGCACTTCGCCCCGTGGTTTCTGGAAGACCCAGGGTCTGGATCTCTGCCCTGTTTTGTCTCTCCTCTCAGTGGAGCATTGGACAACTCACCAGGACTTAACATGGGAGGTAGGTGGCCAGGCCTCTTCTCCCATCCTCCTGCAAGGAGCTGAAGAAGCAAAGGCGCCCATTTTAAAAACACTTCTCCTGGACCTAAGCCCGATGTCATTTAACCCTTGCAGCAAACTGAAGAGGTGACTAATGGGAAGCCCATTTCGCAGTTGAGTAAACTGAGGCGGGAAGAGGGCTAATCACCTTGCTGCCACATGGGAGATAGTAGAGCCTGGTGGTCCAGAGCCCTCATTCAGAGGCAGGCTGCCTGAGTTTGAATTCTGGTGACATTCCAGTGTGTGAGCTTGGGCAAGTGACAACCTTTCTGGGTTTCAGTTTTCCCCACCTGCAAAATGGGGCTGATTACTATAGCGTATCTAACTCATGGGTCGATCCCTTAGAAGATGTCTGACAAATAGTGCTACATAAGCATCACTGGGGTGGGGGTGGGGTTCCCTGGTGGCGCAGTGGTTGAGAATCTGCCTGCCAATGCAGGGGACACGGGTTCGAGCTCTGGTCCGGGAAGATCCCACATGCCTTAGAAGATGTCTGACAAATAGTGCTACATAAGCATCACTGGGGTGGGGGTGGGGTTCCCTGGTGGCGCAGTGGTTGAGAATCTGCCTGCCAATGCAGGGGACACGGGTTCGAGCTCTGGTCCGGGAAGATCCCACATGCCGCGGAGCAACTAAGCCCGTGCGCCACAGCTACTGAGCCTGCGCCCTAGAGCCCTCGAGCCAAAACTACTGAGCCCGCATGCCACAACTATTGAAGCCCACGTGCCTAGAGCCCGTGCTATGCAAGAAGAGAAGCCACTGCAATGAGAAGTCTGCTCAACGCAACTAGAGAAAGCCCACACGCAGCAACAAAGACCCACCGCAGCCAAAAAACACCCCAAAAGCCAAAACAAAACCAAAAAACAGCTGTGGGAGAAAAAAGGGATGAAGTGAGGCTGATGGGAAGCCAGTGGTCCGCCCCAGGGAGCCCAGCCTGGAAGAGGAGAAGGTCTGAGGGGGCGTCTGTCCTGACCGAGGCTCAGGGAAAGGTTGGGGCAGACCTGTGTTAGGTGTCTGGGGGTTATGGGTCTGTGGAAGTTGAAGGGATGCAGGCGGGACTCTTAGAAGAAATGGGTTTTGGGTTCTGAGGAATGTGGGTGTTTCCTGGGAGGGAAGAGTTTAGAGTAGGAGGCTCAGCTGGGGTCAGGCTCCAAAGAGGGCTGAGCTGATACTGGTGCCGTGTTACGTACATGACTGATATTAAAATTTAGAAGATGGGGCTTGGAGTGGGAACCCGGGATATATATGTCGTTCGGCATGAGTTTGGAAGTTGATCAAGGATGTGGATGAGGCTGCTCTTGGGGATATGGAAAGGGTATTGCTATGACTGAGCCACTTGCCGGGCTCGGGGATAGGGAGGAGGGGTAGGTTGAGTTGAGTAAAGATGGGATTGTGCCTGAGATTGGAGATGCGCTCCAAGAGAATCGGGGTTGGGTCCTCCATACCAAGGACGCAGCATCATGGACTCATGGCTCTGTGTTGGTTGCAGTGGAGTCGAAGGAAGTCTGGAAAATCCTGGCAGGTGCTTTTATCCTCCCCCCGCTCCAGAAATAAGCTTGTGATGTCATCAGCTCTCCTGCCTTCCTGCCTGGCCTGCAGAGACGTGCTGGGCCCTTGGGGCAGGAACAGGTTTCAGATGTGGAGTCTGTCACATCTATCCTCTCCCCCAAAAGCCTCCCTCTCACCCCCTACAATACAGCCTCTTTAGCAGACAGGAAAGCACAGGATGCTCCTTGGGGTCCTTTCCACTCTCCCAGAATGAATCCACCCAACAGCTTTTCCATCAGATCCTATGAGTCTTCTACTTTCTGCACTTTTCTTTTGCTCCTTGCTTACCCTTTACATCCCAACGGGGGGGCCTGTCTGCTCCCTGACCTCACAGCTTCAGGCTAGAACCCCCAATGTAGGAACCGCTCACTAAACCACAGCTCAGGGTATCCAGGTGAAAGAGACTAGTTTTTGCACATTTGGAAATTCCAGATTGAACTAGGTTGGGAAGAGGAGGAAATTCCTCAGAAGGATACTGGGGAAGCTCATGAAACAGAAATGTGGAAAAGGCCTTGGAGGACCCCTGGGACTCACACTCTTCTCCTGTCTTCTCTGTCTCTTCATTAATGGTCATTTATTCAGGTGCATATGAATAATCCACTTAGCACCTTAGGTGTCCCAGCTTTGTTCAGGCACAGATGACGGAGGGGTGAGTAAGACATTCCAAAGTCATAATCTTCATGGCATTCCTGAGAAAGAGGGAGAGAAAGACAATGAGAAAGCAAAGAATCAGGGGCTTCCCTGGTGGCGCAGTGGTTGAGGGTCCGCCTGCCGATGCAGGGGACACGGGTTCG
>NW_021145680.1:3901-15527 GCF_002837175.3 Physeter macrocephalus | reverse complement strand
TCGTGCCCCGGTCCGGGAAGATCCCACATGCCGCGGAGCGGCTGGGCCCGTGAGCCATGGCCGCTGAGCCTGCGTGTCCGGAGCCTGTGCTCCGCGGCGGGAGAGGCCGCAGCAGTGAGAGGCCCGCATACCACAAAACAAAACCAAAACCAAAACCAAACCAAACCAAAACAAAAAAAGCAAAGAATCATAGTTTGTGTTGTTGTAATCAATGTCACTATCACTATTTCTGGTCTGCGGGAGAAATTTCACCACCATCAGTAGCTTCTCAAAGGCTTTGGCTTAGTGGGCATGTTTAGTGGGAGATGGCTGTGTGATTTCATCTGAGAAGAGCTGTCTTGGGGTCAGCATGTGAAGACAGAAGGTGAAGCATCCCTTTATCTGAGGCACACTGTGGGGTCGGTTCTATGGATCCAGGTCACCGTGAGCAGTGAGGACTGGGAGGTCTCTCACCCAGATCCTGCAGGAATCCACCTCTCGGGGGGACCCCAGACTTCACCCCAGCAAGGACAAGTTTCTCTCCAGAGCTTGGAAGGGTGATCTGTCACATTTTTAGGCAACTGTGCCCCTCTAGACCCCCGTCCTGCATGTGGACCATCCCTGTCTTCTGTGTCTCTGCTTCGCCAATGGAACCTCCAACGCTGGTTCTTCCAGACTCCCTTCCACCTGGAGCTCAGGCCCAGACTCAGCTTCCTCCTTGAAATGCTCCCATTCCAGACAAAAGCCATGTGAGTGACCCGGTGAAGCAGGAATGGAGCGTTTCCTGCACGATGAGCCGGGAACCGCGTCAGTGTCCAGACCCAGCAGAAGCAGAGGAGAGGGAAATATCTGGGTCAGCTTCAAAGCTTGTCCCCGGGCAAGTTCTGGTGTCTCTCAGGTGAAGGTAGAGGTGTCCTCTTCAGCCCAGCGCTAGAGGGTGGATGTGGGGTGGACACTATTGCTTACACGTCAGGTTTCCTGTTTGGAAATTGACTTTTCCTCTCTGATCCTCAGTTTTCGTTCCCTGTAAAATGGAGATTATCAGCCCCAGATGACCCATTTGTTTTCTGGTCTGAAAGAGATCACAGACACATTTAAGAGCCTGGCAATAAAGATTCGCTGAGGGCGAGCTGTGTGCCAAGCCCTGTGTTAGAGGTCGCTGGGGACACAGTGATGACTCAGTAGAAGGTCCTGTCCCATCGTAGGGGGCTACAGACCATCCCTAGACCACGATGGCTCAGAGAGGTCAGGTTTGGGAAGGGGAAACCTAGTGGCTGTGGAAGCCCAGATCTGGGGGGAGGTCATCACATGCCTTAGGAGTTCAGGGAGGGCTTCCCGGAAGAGGGGATATGTGAGCTAAGATTTCAAGCATGAGCCAGAACTGTATTTCAGGAAGACTGAGCCCAGAGAGGGTGGAGGGCAGGTGAGGCGGAGGGAGATGGGGGGAGTGGGGGACAGGGTCGGTCCCTTGTGAGCCTAGAGGAGGACTCAGGACTTTTTTTTTTTTTTTTTTTTACAAATACCGCACAGTCAAGTATTTTATTTATTTGTTTGTTTGTTTATTTTTGGCTGATTTGGGTCTTCTTTGCTGCGCACGGGCTTTCTCTAGTTGTGGCGAGCGGGGGCTACTCTTCATTGCGGTGCGCAGGCTTCTCACTGCGGTGGCTTCTCTTGTTGCGGAGCACGGGCTCTAGGCGCGTGGGCTTCAGTAGTTGTGGCACGAGGGCTGAGTTGCTCCGCGGCATGTGGGATCTTCCCGGACCAGGGCTCGAACCCGTGTCCCCTGCATTGGCAGGCGGATTCTTAACCACTGCACCACCAGGGAAGTCCCTGGACTCAGGACTTTATCCTCAGGACACTGTGCACCATGGCCAGGTCCCGAGCACGGAAGGAAAGTATTCAGATTTGTGTCTGTGAATATCCCAGTATCTGCTGGGAGGAGGGTGGACAGGAAGGTTGAGACTAGAGTTAGGGGTCCAGGGAAGATCCTGCTATAGCAGAAATATTTGTGCAATTACCAGAGTCCTAAATGTTTTTTTTTCACCCATGGGGGCAGGGGTACAGCATGCTCCCCTCCCAACCCCACATCACCCTCCGGTCTCTGGTGTCCTTTCTCCTGCAGCCGCTGAGTAGCTCCAAACAGCAGATTGCAACATTTTAGTAGGTTAGATAACCACTCGAGTTGGTCATAAGCTATATTATTTTTTAATTGAAAATATATAGATTAGGGAATGGATTTCAACAATTAAACATTGTGTCCTGAAACTTGCCCTCAAGCATGTTGGAAGCCACATAATAATGTAATATTTATTTTTTCCCAGAGAGCTGCAGCCTATTGGTTAACGAAGTCTTGAATGCAGGAGGCTCGAGGCAAGGGTGGATTCCTCCTTTGATGAGTGCTACAGACTTCGCTGCCCCGTCATGTTTGACAGGTTGGGGCACATTGCTCATGACCTTGATTCCATTCACTTCCTATGATGGCTCCAGGCAGGACAGGACCCAGACCTGGTTGCCTCTGCTTAAATCTGGAGTGCAATAGATGCCTGGACAGCAACCAGGGTGAGGGAGAAAGGATGTTTTCTAGGGCAGGGTTAGTGTTCTGTCTCTGAAGAGGGACGAGCCCAGACTGCACTCCAGGGCCTGGAGCCTTGTGTCTCAGGGCAGCTGAGTCACTAAAGGGCAGGAGAGTGAAAGGAGATCAGGACAGGGTAGGGGGGCCTGGGTGCTGATGGGAGAGCAGTGCCATTTCTGAGATCTGTAAATACCAAGAGCCACTAACTCAACAGCGTTGAGACTTTGGGATGAGATAGCCCTGGGTTCACATCCTGCCTTGGCCCCTTTCTCAAGGTATCAGAAAAGCCTTTGCACAAAGTCCTGTCCAATCCTACCACGAGCCCCCTCAGAGACTCCCATCCTACTGTGCCCACCATGGGACCTCACTGTCTGGGGACAGCTCTGTCTTCTGCAAGAGAGCCCAGATCTGGGAAGGACCTGGCCTGTGTGGGTTGAGCCATCATTTGGTGTTGGGACCTGCCTCTACTTATGGCTAGAGAAAGTTCTACTTCTCTTGGCAGTAAGTGTAAGATCCTGACTTCAAACAGCCATTTGTTTTATTCTCTCATTCTGTTGCCTGAATCCAAGGAAGACACTGACCCGAGGTCTTCCTGCTGGTCAGTGACTCAGGCTGGACTAGAACCCAGGTCTCCTGAACCCCAGTCCGGGGGCCTCCGAACATCCCTGGCCCAGCCCATCTAGGAAGGACAGCCTCTGCTCGTAGGCAACCCTGGGGAAGACCCAGGTTAACGTTCCCATGTGTCCCTTCTTGGGACTGGCCGAGCTGGGCTCCCGAATGTGAAACCCAGGGTGATGCTGTCAGTTCCTGCTCTCACCGGATTCCCCACTGGCTTCCTTGTTGCCCCAGGAATAAATAGACTTGATCTTCCTCCTGGCAGTATCTGGGTGTTATTTCCATCTGGCCTTAGGGAGCCCCTCCCAGGAAACAAGCAGGAATGAGGTAGACTTTCAGGTGTATGGCGAGAAGGTCAGGTATGCAGGAGAAGGGGCTGGGGCTCCCCAGAGCCAGGAGTTTCCTCCTCTGCTGGCTGATGGGGAGGCTGCGTCAACCCTTTGCACCAACCATAACCCTGGGATTACAGAAACAGACCCCTGCTCCCTACAAAGTGACTTCAAGTGATGAAAGGGTGGATGATCTGGCTTGACCCAGCCCTGGTTGGAGCCTCCACATGATATAGTGAATTAAGAGCCTACATGTCATAGGAGTGGCTGGAGGAACAGGCTCTAGGCTGTGTCTCCATGAATGATACCCAGGACAGCACTCTTGAGCTGTGATCCAGGATCTGGATGCACCTCAAAGCTGTTGCCTAAACTCACGGTTGCTGCTGGGGAGACACCCGGTGACTCCATGGCTGTGATGCCCAGAGCTTCAAATACATCCAGAATCCCAGCTGCAAGGCCATGCAGGAAAGGCAGTCTGAATCTTCCCAGCCTCTGCGGACAAGGAGGCCCTCAGTGGAGGGCAGTGAGGCCAAGTGCCCTGCCCATTCCTCATGGTTCCCCCTTGCCCCCGACTTATTATAACCGCTTATTACAACCCAAAATGTCTCCCATGGCTCAGCCGCCAAGTCCTCAGCTGTACGCCCCACCACTCTCTTCCCTCTTCCTGCGCCTCAGCATGTGTCTGTGCCCCCCGCATCCACAAGTTCCAGGGTTCATGCATGATGGTTTCTGTCTGACCCTCTCCCCACTCTCTTCACGTGCATTCTATTCACCGCCCCCGCGCCACCCCTGCAGCAGCTTTCAGTTTAAATGTTGCCCTCCTGAAATGTCCCTGAACTCTGAGGATGTGGTCTGTAACCTCATTACATCCTGGTAGCACCTTGGACGTCTTCTCTTGAGCGCTTGTCACAGCTTTTTTGGGTGTGTGGCTTTGTTGTCAAGGAAGATACTTGAGAATTAGAGCCAGTGTGCTTCAGATCCTCAGTGAGAAGGGAATGAGTTGTTTCTGGGACCAAACAGATCAAGGGTTTCAGATTTAGGTGAACCACACCAACCTTCGTTCTGCACGAGCAGCTGGGAATCAAAATCACGCTATAAAGTGAAGATACTCAGAGACAGTATCATTCCAGAAACAGATCGAATTGGTCAGCACTAGAGGTGTGGACAGTTCCTTCTGTTCTTTGGACACACACCCCCCCCATTCAAATGTTTTTACTTTTCTTTTTTATGTGTGTGGAAAAATACACCTAACATAAAATTTACTATTTTAACCCTTGTAAACTGTACAGTTCAGTGACATTTTGTACATTCAAGATGTTGTATAACCATCCCCAGAATATTTTCATCACCCCGAAAGGAAAATCTCATACTCATTAAGCAATCACTGTCCATTCCATTGTCCTCCCAGCCCCTATAAACCACTGATCTGCTTTCTGTCTCAAAGTATTCACCTACTTTGAAGTTTTCATATAAATTATGAAAGATGTGGTGGTTTGTGTCTGGCTTTGTTCACTCATCACAATGTTTTCAAGGTTCATCCACGTTGCAGCATGTATTGGCACTTCATTTCTTAAGAGAAATAATATTTCATTGTATGGGCATACCACATCATTTTATCCATTCATCATTTGGTGGACATTTGTGATGTTTCCACCTTTTGACTCTTGTGAAAAATGCTACTATGAACATTTATGTACAAATGATTGTTTGAGCATCTGTTTCAATTCTTTTGGTTATAATCCAGGAGCAGATTTGTTTGTTCACATGTTTAATTTAGTGAGGAACGAACAGTTTTCCACAGTAGTTGCACCATATTCCATTTTCATGAGCAAAGTGTGCAGTTTGCGATTTCTCCATACCCTTGTGAACACACTTTTTTTTTTATCATTTAAAAAGTACCACCATTCTAGTGGCTATAAAGTGGTAATTCCTAGTAATTTTGATGTGAATTTCCCTTAAAACATGACTTTGATCATGTTATCATGTGCTTATTGGTTATTTGGATATCTTTTTGGAGAAATATCTATTAAGTCCTTTGCCAATTTTAAAATTGTGTTATTTATCTTCTTGTTATTCAGTTGGAGTTCTTTATATATTCTGGAGACTATATTCCAGATCGTCATTAGCTATATGATTTTCAATATTTTCTTTTATTCTGTGAGTTGTATTTTCACTTTCTTGACAGTATCCTTTGATACCCAAAACTTTAAAAATTTTTTAAAGTCCAATATATGCTGGGGTTTTTTTTTCCCTTTGCCTGTATGCTTTTGGTGTCATATCTAAGAAACCATTTTGAAATCCAAGGTCATGAAGACTTACTCCTATGTTTTCTCCTAAGACTTTTCTAGTTTTAACTCTTACATTTAGGCCTTTCATTAACTTTGATTTAGTTTTGTTTATAGTGTGAGGTAGAGGTCCAACTTCATCCTTTTGCCTGTGGATATGCATTTGACCCAGTCTGCCACATGTTGAAAACCTGCTCCCACTTTGTATGGTCTTAGGACCCTCATTAAAAATCAACTGGCCAAAGTCCATTTCTCCATCAGTCTGTAAGGACATTGTTGTTGAGCTGTCAAGGCGAAAAACTACCATGGCTTCCAGTTCTTTGACAAAACATCAGATGTGTGACGTTCTGGCCAAGAATCTGTGATTTCATATTGTTGGAGCATTCATTGTCTCCCTGAAAGTTGAAAATGCAGATTTCTACAGAAATTATTTTTTAAAAAGAGACTCTTTTTTTAAAAAATTAATTAATTTATTTATTTGGCTGTGTCAGGTCTTAGTTGTGGCACGTGGGCTCTTTGTTGCGGTACGTGGGCTTCTCTCCAGTTGTGGCACACAGGCTCTAGAGTGTGCGGGCTCAACAGCTGCGGCGCATGGGCTTAGCTGCCCCACAGCATGTAGGATCTTAGTTCCCCAACCAGGGATTGAGCTCGCGTCCCCTGCATTGGGAGGCGGATTCTTAACCACTGGACCACCAGGGAAGTCTGTCTACAGAAATTATGATTCTGTAAAAGACTTTGAGGAGATGAGGAAGGCTGGTATCTTTCAGAGTGCAAAGTGATTTTGGAATGCAAAGAATTTCTTTGGGTTGAGTTCTGTGGAAGTTTGTCACTTACCTCTGTTTCTGAACTATGAAACTATGAACTATGAATATCTGGGCTAAAGAATAACTTCTCATCATAAATAGAGAATTAACCAAAAAATCAATTGACCATAAATACATGAGTTTATTTCTGGAAACTCAATTCCATTCCATTGATCTATGTCTATCATTATGCTGGTACCACACTGTTTTGATTACTGTAGCTTTATAGTAAGTTTAAAATTGGGACTTGTGAGTCTACCAAGAGTGTTCTTTTAAGGATTCTTTGAGGTATTCAGAGTCCCTTGCAATTCCATATGAATTTGAGAATGTGCTTTCACATTACTGGAAGAAGGAAAAAAGTCATTGGGGTTTTGCAAGGGATTGCATTGAATCTGTTGATTGCTTTGGGAATAAGCTAAACAATATAAATGATAACTGATTTGGGAGATGTGAAGAATATGAACGAGAGAATGGGAGAAATTGTGCTGGGTACTTGGTAAGCAATAGATGACTTTAGAGGTGATTGATGTGACCAAGATCGTTACCATACTTATTTGTTTTGTTGCCATTCTGGACAAAAAGTCCACACCAGATTTTAAGTAGATCTGAGGGAGAGGGGAGTAGTTTTTCCTCTGAGAGAAGCCAGTTGGGATCAGAAGATGAAAGAACTGCTCCCCTGAGGGAGGCTGACAGTGCACATTTTTGCCTATACTTCTTTTTTATAAAATTAATTTATTTTTGGCTGCATTGGGTCTTTGTTGCTGCGCGCGGGCTGCTCATTGTGGTGGCTTCTCTTGTTGCGGAGCACGGGCTCTAGGCACGCGGGCTTCAGGAGTTGTGGCTCACGGACTTTAGAGCTCAGACTCAGTAGCTGTGGCGCACGGGCTTAGTTGCTCTGCGGCATGTGGGATCTTCCCAGACCAGGACTTGAATCCCTGTCCCCTGCATTGGCAGGTGGATTCTTAACCACTGCGCCACTAGAGAAGCCACCTGCCTATACTTCTTTTCGCTTTTTTTTGAGATGCATGATGCATGTATCTCAAAGATGCATTATGATGTAATGTCTATTTTTCCTAATAGATGCAGCCAGGCAATCAGTAAAATCAAGAATAGAGAAGATTCTGAGCCCCGTCCCAACTTGCTCACTCCTGGCAGGGCCTTGATGTTGTTGGTAGCCTGGGTTTCCAGCCCCCAACACAGGGTTGAGTCCTGTGTTTGTGGGGTGGGGAAGCAGGGGAGAGATGGCTGGGAGGGAGGTCCTTCTGCAAAGAGGGACCCTGAGGCCTTCCCCAGTGTATGAGATCCCACCGGGCCTTGCTGAGGAACAGTATTACAGGGAGGACAAGAGAGAGGTCTGGAGAGAAGGAGAGGTTTGAACTTCAGGCGCCAGTTCTCAGTATGTCAGTACGTCACAAAGACGTGTTGAGTTAGATACACTCGGAACATATTTTATTCCCTCATCCATTTATGATTTCATTCATTCATTCATGCATTCTTTCAATATTCCCTGAGCACCTGCTCTGCCACCAGCCTTGTGCTATCTGATGATGGGGACACAGTGGTGACTTAGTCTCAGACCCTTTCCTTCTGACTCCCACATCCAGTTGGCGCACAGACAATAATGACCCAGAGTGAGCAGGTCTGGGAAGAAGAACCAAGGGTGATAGGGAGGGCTTCCTGGAGGAGGGCACATCTGAGCTGTGATTTTACGAATGAGCAAGAATTGTGACTATTTCAGAGGGGGCTCATCCCTGGAAGGGCAGAGGGCAGGACAGGGCCAGTCACCATGTGGGCCTTGGTGAGGATTCTGGCTTAATCTGAGTGCACTGTGAGCCAAGAACACATCCTAAACAGGAAATGAAAGTGGTGAGATTTGGGTCTGTGGAAAATCCTAGCGTCTGTCTCCTGTGATGGGGGTGGACAGAAAGGTGGACAGACAGGAAACAGGAAATCAGAGAGGATGCTTCTGGAGCAGAAATAATCATGCAATTACCCCCTCTCTCAAGGGGGTGGGATATATAGCACACTCGTTTCCCAGAACGATTTCTTCCCCTGTTCTTCAGGCCTCCCCTCCTCTTACAGCTGCAGGGTAGAAAAGTGTTCTCCAAACTGTGGGTCGTGACGCTCTTTCAGGTTGTAAAACCAATGAATTTATCTTAATGAGTTCTTTTAAAGTGAAAATAGAATTGATGGAAGATAGAATAGTGTGCACTGCAGAGAATCTTAACTCACATAAGGATGTAATATCTATCTTTCCCAGTGAGTCACATACAATGGTTAATAAACACACACGATTGGAAAGACTCCAGGCACAGGCTTGTCTTCTGCTTTCCTAAGAGCCAGTGACTTAGCTGTCCCATCACGTCTTCCCAAAAAATGGGTTCAGCTCTCACATCCTCCATCCCAGGTGCTTCCTGGGGTGGCTGAAGGTAGGCTTGGAACCCAGCCTGACATCTCTACCAAAAAGAGGAGCGAGGTAGGTCTGGATACCTGCCAGTTCCAGAGAGAAGCTGGTTGCCCAGGGCAGGCTTGGTGTTGGCATCCCTTGAGAGGAGCCCAGCCCCCTCCCCTCCCCCCATCTGGAGCCTCATCTCTCCAGGGGGCTGAGTCAGGACCTGGGTGGAAAAGTGAGAGGAGATCAGGGCAGGGCTAGAGGGTGGGTCTCAGAGGCTGTACTGGTGGGAGGATATTGAGGGCCAGGCCAGGGCTCCATGGACATTGAGAACACCAGACTCAACAGTGATGAGGCTTCAGGGTCAGAGAGCCTTGGGTTTGAATTGCTATACTTCTCAAAGGGCCGAATAGGCCATTTATAGGTAACACTATTCATGTCCTTGTATAAGAGGAGGACTTGCTTTCTCATATTTGACTCTGACAGCTTTTTTTTTTTTTTTTTTTTTGGCTGCTTCGAGTCTTAGCTGTGGCACGCAGGATCTTCATTGAGGCATGCAGGATCTTTCTCTGTGGTGCGTGGGCTTCTCTCTAGTTGCGGCGCATTGGCTCCAGAGCAGGTGGACTCTGTAGTTTGTGGCACGTGAGCTCTCTAGTTGAGGCGCCTGGGCTCAGTAGTTGTGGCTCGTGGGCTTAGTTGCCCCGTGGCTTGTGGGATCTTAGTTCCCTGACCAGGGATCGAACCCATGTCCCCTGCGTTGGAAGGTGGATTCTTTACCACTGGACCACCAGGGAAGTCCCTGAGCTGTTTTTCAGATACTGAAAGCCCCGCCATGTGGAAGAAGTTAACTGTTTGCTGACCAGAAACACATAGATCCCAGACCGGTTGGAACCAGAAGGTTGGTGATGTTGACTCCTGATTACCTCACCACCAACCAATCAGAAGAATGTCCACGAGCTGATCACGCACCCTACAACCCCCCTTCCTCACCCTGTCTTTAAAAATTTTTTCCCTGAAAGCCATTAGGGAGTTTGGGTCTTTTAAGCACTAGCTGCCCATTCTCCTTGCTTGGCGCCCTGCAGTAAACGCTGCACTTTCCTTCATCACAACCTGGTGTCAGTAGATAGGCTTCACTGCACACAGGCGAGCAGGCCCAAGTTTGGTTCTGTAACACTAGGTGATGTGAGGACACAGGGCCAACTCAGTAGCAGATCCTGTGCCATCACTGGAGACACAGATCCAGCCTCTGACTCAGGGAGGTCAGGGCTGGTTGGGAAGCCATAGGTGGGGAAGGCCAAGTGCTACCTGGAGAGAGTCTGCAATGATGATACTGGAGAAGCGGCATCTTCCCTGAGATTTCAAGGATGAGCTAGAATTGTGGCTGATTCAGTGAATCTGGAGCCTCTAAGGGCAGAGGGTGGGGCCAGGAGAGGGGCTGGAGGTGGCAGGACTGGTCATCTCGTGAGGCTTTCAGATACTCTGGGTTTGATCCTGAGCTCACGGGGCACAGTGGAGGGGTCATAAGCAGGGGATGGAGGTGGTCAAATCGGTGTCTGTGGAACTTCCTGGTGTCTGTCTGCTGTGAGGAAGGTGGACAGGAGAGTTAATAGAAGCAGGAGACCAGGGAGAAGTCTTCTGAAGCAGAAATCACCACCCTATAGCAGAGAACTGACCACCCCCTTTCTCCTGACAGAGGATGCGGTAATTCCACCTCCTCTTGCAGGACCATTTCCCCATCTGCTCTTCTGGCCCCCTCCCTTACAGCAGCAGGTAGAACAATATTTCCCAAGGAAAAGACTGGGGCATCCTGGTAGGATGTAAAACCAATTCACTTGGGCATAAACAATAGTATGTTTTACTTGAATAAGAATAGACTAAAATACAGGAGAGTGTGCTCTGAACAGAATGCTGTGCTATACTGTTTAATGCACTTTCTCCTGTGACTGTGTATAAGCCACATAATAATGTAATATCTATTTTCCCCAGTGAGTCACAGACAAGTGGTTAGAACACTTGAGAATAGAGAAGGTTTGGGGATCACCTCCTCTTTTCCTAAGAATCACTAATGGACTTCCCTGGTGGTGCAGTGGTTAAGAATCCGCCTGCTAGTGCAGGGGACACGGGTTCAAGCCCTGGTCCGGGAAGATCTCACATGCCGCGAAGCAACTAAGCCCGTGCGCCACAACTACTGAGCCTGCGCTCTAGAACCCACGAGCCACAACTACTGAAGCCCGTGTGCCTAGAGCCCGTGCTCTGCAACAAGAGAAGCCACCGCAGTGAGAAGCCCACGGTCCGAAACGAAGACCCAACGCAGCCAAAATAAAAATAAATAAATAAATAAATTTTTAAAAAAGAAAAAAAAAGAATCAATAAACTTACCTGCCCCATCACGTGTCCTAATAAAGGGGTTCGAGAATTCCCCGGGGGTCCAGTGGTTAGGTCTCCGTGGTTTCTACCGCAGGGGGCGCAGGTTCCATCCCTGGTCAGGGAATGAGGATCCGGCATGCTGCGCTGCATGGCAGAAAGAAAGAAAGGAAGAAAGAAAGAGAGAAAGAGAGAAAGAGGGAGAGAAAGAAAGAAAGAGAGAAAGAAAGAAAGAAAGGAAGAAAGAAAGAAAGAAAGAAAGAAAGAAAGAAAGAGAGAGAGAAAGA
>NW_021145680.1:0-3801 GCF_002837175.3 Physeter macrocephalus | reverse complement strand
AGGAAAAGAAGGAAGGAAGGAAGAAAGAAAGAAAGAAAGAAAGAAAGAAAGAAAGAAAGGAAGAAAGGAAGGAAGGAAGGAAGGAAGAAAGGAAAAGGAAGGAAGGAAGAAAGAAAAAGAAAGAAAGAGGTTCATCTCTTTGGTCCTCAGTATCAGGATTTTCCTGGAGGAATGCAAACCTGGTTGTCTCGACCAAAAAGAGAAGTTAGGCCAGGACTGGATCCCAGCCAGAGTGAGAGAGAGAAGCACAGTCCCCGGGCCAGGGTCGGGGTTAGCATCTCTGTGGAGGGAGGAGTCCAGCCCACCCTCCCTGGCCTGGAGTCTGATCTCTCAGGGCAGCTGAGTCAGGCCCTGGGGTAGGAAAGTGGAGAGAGATCCTGACACTGCAGGGGAAACTCAGAGGCTGGGCTGTTAGGAGGGCAGCGGGGACCAGGCCAGGGCTCGATGGACGCTGAGAGCCCCTGATTTGATAGTGATGAGGCTATGTGCCGGCATCCTGCTTCTATCCCTTCTCAAGTGTCATAAAAGCCAGTACACACAGCACTATCCAATCTCACCACCAGCTGCCTCAGAGGCCCCGTCCTATTCTGTCCACCTGGGTCCTGTCTGTGTGGGAGTGGCTCTGTCCTCTGCTCCTGAGCCCCGCTTTGTGAGGCAGGGCCGAGGCTGCGGAGTGGAAGCTGTCTCAGGTGTTGGGACTCTCTGCCTCTACCATGTCTAAAAGATTCTGGGTTTCTGGACAGTAAGGGTGAGACCCATTGGCCATTTATTGAATTCTCTCAACCTGCTCCCTGGATTCAAGCAAGACAGTGACCTGAGGTCCCATGCTGGTCAGTGATACAGGCTGGAATAGATCTCAGGTCTACTGAATCCCAGTCCAAGAGCCTCCAAACCCCCTAGAAAGGACAGGCTGGACCTGGTCAGACACCCCTGAACAAGACCTGGCTTGTCCTTCCCACAGCTCTTAGTCAAGGATGGTGGAGCTGGGCTCCTGGATGTGAAACCCAGGAGGATGCTGTCAGTTCTTGTTTTTTTTAAAAAAGATATTTATTTATCTATCTATCTATCTGCACCAAGCTTTCGTTGCGGCATGCGGGATCTAGTCCCCTGACCAGGGATCGAACCTGGGCCCCTTGCATTGGGAGCGCAGAGTCTTAACCACTGGACCACCAGAGAAGTCCCCATCAGCTCCTGTCTTCACCTGCTTCTTCACTGGATTCCCCTTTGCCCCAGGAATAAATTGATTGAATCTTCCTCCTGGCAGCATCTAGGTGTTATTTTTATCTGGCCACAGGAAACCTCTCCCAGGAAACAGGCAGGAAAGAGGTAGACTTTCAGGTATGCAGGAGGAGGGGCTGGGGGCTGGAAAATGACCTAGAGAAAGGCACTTGTTTTCTAGGACTCACAAAGGCCTTGGAATGCTTTTGTTTGTTTATTTATTTATCGTGCCGTTGGGTCTTTGTGTCTGCGCCTGGGCTTTCTCTAGTTGCGGCCAGCAGGGGCTACTCTTCCTTGTAGATGGGCCTAGTTGCTCCACGGCACGTGGGCTCTTCCCGGACCAGGGCTCGAATCCATGTCCCCTGCATCGGCAGGCGGATTCTTAACCACTGCACCACCAGGGAAGTCCCCCTTTGAATGCTTTTGTTTGTGTCTCAATATGAGACACAGAATTTTCTTTCTTCCTTTTTGCTGGATACTTCCTATTTTTAAAAAATTTTTATTGAAGTATAGTTGATTTACAATGTTGTGTTAATTTCTGCTGTTCAGCAAAATGGCTCAGTTACACACATATATATTCTTTTTCATATTCTTTTCCTTTATGGTTTATTACAGGATACTGAATATAGTTCCCTGTGCTAAACAATAGGACCTTGTTGTTGATCCATCCTATCTATAATAGCTTGCACTTGCTAATCCCAAACTCCCAGTCCTTCCCTCCCCCACCCCTCCTCCACACGTCTGCTCTCTATGTCTGTGAGTCTGTTTCTGTTTCCTAGATATGTTCATTTGAACACAGAAGTTTCTTAAAATAATTCTTGTCATTACTACACCCGCTGGGCGGGGCTTATCGCTCTTAGTATCCTACTCTGCTTCAGTTATTTTAAACAATGCTGAGACTCAATCTTGTTCATCGATTCACACCCCCATTCCCATTCCCGCTAATGGTTTGAGCCACGATCACTTACCCCCTTTAGGTGCCTCTCCAGCCCCCAGATGGCCGAGGAGGAGACATCGACTTTCCCCAGCCGGGAGCTCCGGTGTGGGTCCTGGACGAGGGCAGCAAATGCATGAGGGACCCCGGGCTTCAGCCTCCTTCACTGTCTGATGTGATTCACTCCAATCACCCGGGGCTTCTGTGAAGATGAAGATGACCCCTGGGAGGAGATGGGGTGACTGGGGTGCAGGGACACCTCAGCATTTGTGCCTCATCCTCACGTTTGTTCAGACACAGCCTCGCGCTCTCAGCCCCACCAGACACAACCAATAAACGCCCGACGTTCCTTTAAACTTGGTCGCCATTTAATAGCTCTTTTGTCCTTTTCCGATTCGGTTTATTTTGTGTGTGTGTATTTATTTATTTATTTATTTTTAATTGAAGTGTAGTTGGTTTATAATGTTGTGTTAATTACTGCTGTACAGCAAAGTGACTCAGTTATATATATATATATATATATATATATATATATACTGGGTCTTCATTGCTGCACGTGGGCTTTCTCTAGTTGCGGAGAGCGGGGGCTACTCTTCACTGTGGTGCGTGGGCTTCTCGTTGCGGTGGCTTCTCTTGTTGAGGAGCACGGGCTCTAGGCTTGCGGGCTTCAGTAGTTGGGGCATGCAGGCTCAGTAGTTGTGGCACATGGGCTTAGTTACTCCGCGGCATGTGGGATCTTCCCGGACCAGGGCTCGAACCCGTGTCCCTTGCATTGGCAGGTGGATTCTTAACCACTGCACCACCAGGGAAGCCCCTATCACAGGATACTGAATATAGTTCCCTGTGCTATACAGCAGGACCTTGTTGTTTATACATTCTATATATACCAGTTTGCGTCTGCTAATCACAAATTCCCAATCCATCCCTCTCCCACCCTCCTCCCGCTTGGCAACCACAGGTCTGTTCTCTATGTCCTTGATTCTGTTTCTGTTTCATAGATAGGTTCATTTGTGTCATAATTTTGATTCCACATATAAGTGATATCCTATGGTATTTGTCTTTCTCCTTCTGACTTACTTCACTTAGTATGATAATCTCTAGTTTCATCCATGTTGCTGCAAATGGCGTTATTTTGTTCTTTTTCATGGCTGAGTAGTATTCCATTGTATATATGTACCACATCTTCTTTATCCATTCATCTGTTGATGGACCTTTAGGTTGTTCCCATGTCTTGGCTATTGTGAATAGTGCTGCTATGAACACAGGGGTGCATGTATCTTTTTGAATTATAGTTTTGTCTGGATATATGCCCAAGAGTGGGATTGTTGGATCATATGGCAACTCTATTTTTAGTTTCTTTGAGGACCCTCCATACTGTTTTCCACAGTGGCTGCACCAGTTTACATTCCCACCAACAGTGTAGGAGGGTTCCCTTTTCTCCACACCGTCTCCAGCATTTGTTATTTGTAGACTTTTAAATGAAGGCCGTTCTGACAAGTGGGAGGTGGTACCTCGTTGTAGTTTTGATTTGCATTTCTCTAATAATTAGTGATGTTGATCAGTTCATCTTTTCCAAGCAGAATTAGTGATTCTGTGAGGGAGGGATTTCTGTCCTTGAGGGCATGCATGTCCCTCATGCTGTAAAGACC